>NW_019416857.1:182309-198340 GCF_000390285.2 Anoplophora glabripennis
GTTTTTTTGTTTCGTGCAGGGTTGCCAGATTTTTTTTTAACCTAGTAGCCAAACCAAAATTGAAAGTAGCCCAAAATAGCCTGACATCTAGTAACAAAAACCGTTATTTATAATTTTTATACATTTGAAGTTTAAAACCATTCGGGTTTGAGTTTGTTCTGTGAGTCTGGGGATAACCCTTTTCTAGTGGTATGTGGACAACCCTGAGAAATAGAGTAACTGTTTGTTGTTCTCGGGTAAGGGTAAGAATACAACCCACAGAACATATAATGCATACAAGTACAACTATGGCCGTAATAATCTAGTAGCTGCAACATGGGAAAAATTTGAGCTCACTTTGATCTTGACATATGTAATTTAGCTACTACTCAACAGATGGCAGCAATAAGTACTAAAGAACTAGATTTAAATTCAAAAATAATTCTCTGACAATAAATAAATACTTCATCTCTGGAATAATTACTTAACTAAGGTAAATATATATATGATTATAAAACTAGATTATTTTGGTACAACTGACAACAAGCAACAACTTTACTATTAGCACAGATTACTCTTCTACTATCTACACGTTACTTATAAAATAACCAATTTATTCTAAGATTCTACAATACAGAAATGGGCATATAAAATATAAAAAATAAGTCGAATAAAATGTTTTATTCCAAAAAATAGACTTAACAGTCTTGAGTAAAAATAGAATTTATATAAATATACTATTCGATTTGTACAGATTGCCGACACTGGTAAAAACTCGAAATAGCCCAAATTGGCGACTGGCTATTTTTGCTCTTTTTCAAGTAGCCGTAAGTCATCTGAGATAGCCCAATTGGCGATAGGTAGCCCAATCTGGTAACCCTGAGCCTACATGCTTCAGTGACGACTATAAATAAATTTAGTTATGTGACCATGCGGCAGTGTAGAAAAAGAAAGAGATAGTTTGAATACCATCTTTCGCTCTCGCGCCAGCACGTGATTGGCTAACATAACTCCTATCGCAATGATTAGACAGAAAGAGCGTGTATCTAAACTTTATCTCTTTCTCTCTAGAACGTGTACACTTTTTAAACGCGGTGCTTTCTCCATGTATTATGTAATAAAATATAAATTACTGCATTTTTAATTTCTATATGTAATACACACCCGCCATCTTTCGTTAACTTGTCAATTTTGAGCTCGTGCGAAACTAGTTTTCTCCATTATGTTCGGTATATCTCAACAAGGGCGACAGATGGCACCACATATTGTACTTGTTACAGTTATTTCGCAAGGAACAGTGACGACAATAGTGTCGAAGTATGTTGATTGGTGCTGCCATTTAACGGAGAATGTCAGGATATGCGAATATTTAAGGGTGTGCTTCCAAGGTTTTCTAANATTATATACATTATAAATGGATACGCGTGTGTATATAGTATTAAAATACTTACTTAAATCAGTTCACAAGCGCTCCAAAATACACAAAGATGATGGTAATTTACCAGCTTCGAAAATTGTACAGAAAAAATGTGATTAAAATTACAAAAGTTAAGGTAAAAAAATTAAAGTTATAAGTTTACTCAAGAAAACATTTTGTAGGAAATTTAAAGCACTTTAAGTTCTGTGATTTGCAGTTTTTTTGAGCCCATCGTTTTTTAGATTTGTAAGCTAAAAAGACTCGGGAAAGGCAGTCTTGGAGCTTAGTTTTGAGTTTCTAACGGTCATAACTCAGTCAAATTTATACAAAAATTTTAAAAAAAGCAAATTGTTCAGTAAGAAAAAACCTACAATTTCTTATTCTATCTTTTTTTATATCTGTTAGTTTTTTGAAATATTTTGAAAAAAAGGCGATTTTTAAAAAAATTAAATTTTATTCAAAAGTAAATGAAATATTTTTTTAAATTTAGGCTTCTAAAATCGTTCAAATTCACAGAATCTTCTATTAATATATAATTAAACTAAATTGCAGAAGGAATACGTTTAATTTTTTTTCCGTCAAATCATTAATTTTAATACCGATTTTTTTTTCTCAAAAATCAAGAAAATTACTTTATTTTGATTGTAACTTCATTAGTTTTCATGCTAACGACTACTACCACCCCTCAATTTAAAGGTCTTTTCAAGAATATTAATAGGTGTTATAAAAGTTCCTCGAAAAACCTTTAATTTTTCCGCTACCTGACGTTGAACGTTTCGATTATAGCTATCTTCGAAATTGACTTCAACTTCTGGGAGTCATAACTCGGGTTCTATACCATCTACAAAAATGAAAAAGGCAATCTCTTTGCTATTTAATTTCCTTCATTTTTGCATATGATCATTTTTTTGATAAAACTTCGAGATATTCGCGAAAAATGGCTCAAAAACATCAAACAGTGACTGAACTATAAATAAATTTAGTTATGTGACCATGTGGAAGTGTAGAAAAAGAAAGAGATAGTTTGAATACCATCTTTCGCTCTCACGCCAGCACGTGATTGGTTAACATACACAATGATTAGACAGAAAGAGCGTGAATCTAAACTAGCGGTCTTTCTCTCTTGAACGTGTACACTTTTTAAAACGCGGTGCTTTCTCCATTTATTATATGCTCTAAGGTCTGTCCCTTATAAAATTACAGCATTTTTATTTTCTATATGTAATACATACCCGCCATCTTTTGTTAGCTTGTCAGTTTTGAGCTCGTGCAAAATTAGTTTTCTCCATTATATTCAGTATATCCCAATAAGGGCGACAGATGGCACCACATATTTGTACTTTATTAAAGGTTAATCATGTTACAGTGATTTCATAAGGAACAGTGACGACAATAGTGTCGAAGTATGTTGATTGGTGCTGCCATTTAACGGAGAATGTCAGGATATGCGAATATTTAAGGGTGTGCTCCCAATGTTTTCTAAACAGATAAGGTTACCTGATTTCAAGTTTTGCTGGTAGCGTAACCACAGAATAGAGGCGTAGCTTATAAAAATAATTTGAAAATGTTGAAATACGGTCCTATATATTTGATAGGCATTCCTATCAGCTGGTGATTGGCCAGNCGTGAATTTCAGTGTGGAAAAGTTAGTAAAAAATTTAAAGACACTAGATTTTACATAGTGAAAAAACTTGTAACAAACGTAACAAACTTAAAGTTACTTCCTTTTCCTCACCCCGTCCTTCGTGTGTCTGGACAAGCTCCATCCCCTCCCTGTTGCGAATCTGGCAATGCTAGTTGCACAGCCATGGTTGAAATAGTACAGATCGAATCTGACAGTTTGACCCTTGTTTACTATTTACATATACAGGGTGTAACGTAAAGGTTGGGAATAAATTAAACGGTTGATTTTTTATTTAAAAAATAAATATTTGTCATATAAAGTTATTATTATATGCTCTACGGGTTTTCTTTTCCAAGCTATAGGGCGCTAAAAAATTAAAAAAAAAATAGTTTTTTAATATCATTTTCAACGCAAAACTCTTTTTTCAATACCTATTTGACCATGTTCGGTGGCTGAGTCAAAGCATACTTCATAATGTTTCTGTTATTTTTATTTTCCTACGTTAGCACTGTTAGCAGTGGAAAGAAATGGCATTTACAAAAGTTTTATTTACGGAAAAATTACAAAAGTCAGAAATAAAACGCACGAGGATAATTTTGTTTAAAATATTAAAAAGATGTTTTTACCAGTGGCGTACCACAATTTTCTTCGAAAAACCTTACGGTACAATCCGTACGCAAGTCACTGAGTAACTTACAAAGTCAATCTTTTTCCTGTTACTAGGGGATTATCAAATTAAGCTAAAGCGAAAATTCCATTCCATAACTTATAATGTTCGAAAGTTATTGGAGAAAAACTAAATTTTTTGAAACTTATTAGCGCCCTGTAGCTTGGAAAAGGAAACCCGTAGAGCAAATGAACAATTTCAAATTAACATATTTTTACAAGGATTTAGAAGTATTTAAGAACAGCCAACACGTGTTTCGTAAAATATATACACTAATGTGCTTAAAACTTACAAAGAAATGATATAAAAGAATATTCTTAAATTTAAATAAAGTAAAAATTTAACTAAAAAGGTCTATTAATGATAGTTTGTTTTATAAACTATGGTTCAAAAGTGTTTCGTTGTGAATATACGGGGTGTTAAAATTTTAGGAAAAAGAAGGAAATTTATATTTTCGAAAACCCTTGAAATATTTCCGTGATAGCACGTAGTGATAGTTATATATTAAAGTGGCATGTTTTTCAATATAAACATAATTTTTAGCTCTAACAGTGTCGTGCCTACGAGCATTGATTTTGATATTTTTAAAGAATAAAATGGTACGCCAATAGTTTTTCCCATATAAAATTATTTTTGAAATTCCTGTTCAATTCGAATGATAAGAACTCTTGAGTTTTTGTCCTGCGATGCGCCGTTTTTGAGTAAAAAAATAAAACCCATTGTATTATCCGTAATTAATTAATGTAGGTAATAATTGAAAATACAATTTTGCGAAAAAACCTAGTTGGTCTGGAATGTGTCACTTGCATTTCTTATATTAATTATTACAGCATGTAATAGAATAAAAAATACTCGGGAATATTTCAACGAGTGCACAATTCCATGAAAGTTTTTAACAATTCTTGTAATTGTAATTATTGTATGTTAATGTTATACGTTGTTAATAATTGTTGTTGTTCATTACATGTAGGTGCCAACTTGTAATGTATTTAATTTTTCTATTAAATTATTAATAATTCTGAGATTTTTTTTACTCAAAAACTGCGTATCGCAGGACAAAAACTCAAAAGAGCTCTTATCTTTCGAATTGATCGGGGATTTCAACAAAGATATTATTTGGGAAAAAAACCATTGGATTAGTCTAGTCTAGGCCTAATTCATTTAGGTCTGGGAGATACCGCATACCTCCGGATATCTAGAGGATACATTGATTTGTATCATAGTAGTAAGTAGTTCTTGGACAGGTGCATGTAAAGGTGTCCAAAATATTGTAATTTAACCAAACTTACCTTCGTATATACGAAGTTGCACCCCTCAGGAGTTATTAGCCCCCAAAGTAGGGTCCTAAATTTCGAAAAAAATTAATATCTGCAACACTTTACCGCAGAAGAACCAAATTTGGTACAACATGATTTAGGTTTATTACTGGTCTTCTGTGACTATGATTTAAAGTTAATTGAAGCACTACAACGTGTTCATTGGGGATGACTCACCCCTAAAATTGTACCGAACTTTTGTTTCATTGTCCGAATTGAAAAATAGGTAATAATATTAATTCACAGCAGAATTTAATTTTAAATTTTTTTTACTCTTGCTAAATTTAAAAAAAACTTTATGGTTTTTAAGAAAAACCATATTAACTGAAACAAGAAACTATTCAAGTTTCGTCAAAATGTTAAGAAAAAAATTAGTTTGACATATAGAGGACCTGCAAGGTCAAAAGGAAACATTTTCTAACCCTACATTTGAACGTAAAATCGACGCTCTATTGATTGTTGGTGTAGAAGGGGTATTTCATTAAATAACTTCAATTTGACCTTTGTTTGACCTTGTAATTTAGGGTCAAAGTCAAATCCAAGGTCACCAACGTATTGCTTTCTTGACATGCTATAACATTTATGTGAAACCTTTTTTTAATAGGAATCTATCCTTAAATGTTAAGAAGGGGGAGTCCGGTCCTTTTGAGTCACCCTGTATATGTCAAGAGGTGATTTAAAGGTGCACCCTTACGTCGTGCGTCATTTATCACGCTTGCCAACCGAACAGCTAATTTATCTACTCGCAAATAATAAATATAGAGTTGGGCACTAAATTTGCTCGGATTTTTGCGCTAAGTGGTATATGGCGATGTAAACATTTTTATCATATTTGCATTGGCATTAAAATGGAAGCCATCGGTGTTTGCTCGGATATTACACCGAATACAAGTAATTATTCTGTCAGCTACCAACCACATATCGCTGATAGAGATTGATTTTGCCTTCACGTTCTACGCGTTATTTTGGCAACTTTGAGTTGCTTTCGGTACAGAGTTCACCCTAGAATAAAATAAATCACTCTCAAGGTTTTCAAATTTCATTCTTCTTCTCAAGTTTTGATCTTCTTCTTAATTTATTGAAATAAACCCCTGTTTTAAAAAAATCAGTCAAGGAATTACTTTTATGAAAATAGTTTTGCTTTTGCTGCAAAAGTAAACAATAATATTCCGATATCTTGATTACACCCAAAGAGATCCGAGAGAAAATGACAGAAAATATTATTTTCTTTCTTCTGTGAACTGTAAAGCTGTATCTATGGTTGATTGTGCTCATCTTCCTGTATTCCAAATTTGGTAATGAATGTTCCATACGACGAAAATTAATTTTTAAGCCTCTACGGTCAGCCTTTATTAAAAATAATTACAAATATTTTGAATAATTGATCGATGAAATTGTCACCGCATGAATTCTTTTCACCCCTCACTGACTGACGTTAATTTGAAAATTCCCGGCACATTTTTTAATACAGTTAAGCCTGCCAAAAGTTACAAAGCACCAGCTTGCTGATTGAATCCCACAGCAATAATTAGAGGAGCATATTTCACATTTCCAGTTGCCGGGAAAGCCTCGTCTCATAAATTATGACTCCGATTAGCGTGATAGAGGCCAGGGAGACGCGCAGAAAAAATAAACGCGTCTAATTCCATCGCTCAGCAATTTTTTTAATTATCCTAATAAACTTTAATGAGCTCCAAAATTGATTGATGGCCGGGAAAAATATTTCTTGAACATACACACACGTAAACCGAGGCTGCTGTTTGTTTTGATGTTGTTGATGAACGAGTTATGGTGCAGGGGCATAAATTTCATTTCTTAATTCAGGATGTTCCCAATTACAGAACGGAATTGATAGTGACTTTTATTATTCGGTTTTAGTAGCAAGAATGAGTAAAATTTCACAATTCCTTTCATGTAATGGTCTTGCGATGTATACGCATTGACAATTTTTCACGTATTTTTCTGAAAACAATGTTTAGAAGTTTAGAAATTCAAGAAGTAAAGCAAAGCAATGTAAAATTAAACCCTTCATAAATAAATTCGTGAATTACTTAATTCACGAAGAACTTGAATTTAAAAACGTGAATTATTTATTAATCAAAATCATAGATATGTAGGCATTTTATTATGAATTCAAACTTGCCGCCCGTTGTTATGTTGGTAACGAGGTTGGCAGAAGTGTAAGTGTAAGTTAAGGAATTGGAAAGGAGGGGAAAAAGAGAAGAGAGGTTAGGTTTTATATATGTGGTTAATGTTAAAAACAAAAATACAACTTTGAAGTAAATAGTTTTTATTTTGTGAAAAATAACCATCTTGACCCGCCCCTACACATAAAAATCAATTACGGATTACTATTTATACAGATTTATTCGATTTTGCATCTAGAAGCCCCTTTCAATTAATTACAATATTCAAATACTTGGCGCTTTTCAAACAACAACCGATTCCCAAATCGCTTACATTTTATCAGGACGGCCGCGACAGTGCATTCCCCCCACAGCCGAAACAAAGGAGCGTCTAACACACGCCAGCCACCAGCATCCCGCCTCGCTCGGCGTTATCAGAGCAAGCGCCGCCGGTGCGTGGGCGCATTCCGTGTCGTTCCGCTACCACCTGTGGCCGTCGCGATCGCGCGTCCCAACGCCGCCAGCGACAGTAGTGTGCGTCGCGAGCCTCCTCATAGACACACAACGCGTGACAGCTCCAGGACAACGCGACAGCGATCTCTGCGGTGCCGACGACTCTAACACAACGGATTGTTATCAAAAGTGCGGGTTGTGCCAGTGCCGGGATGTAAGAGGACGGCAAGGAAGGCTGTTTGATTGGACGCGGACAAGAATAACCCTGCATGGTAAGTTTCTTGGACCTTTGAAATTAGCAATGCAAGTTTTCCGCTACTATAAAGTGTCATCACTGTTTTTTTAATCGAGTGAATCTTTAAAATGTTTCTTGCCAAGCGTAGCTACGATGAGATTCTTTGAAAAGTTGGAAAGAGCTTTAATCTCGATTTTACAATGCTCATATCTTAAACTGCATTGTCTAAAAATCATTTTTCGTTCTGATATTGACTATGAGAAAGTACGTAATCGGCTTGATTGATATTATAAAGATGTTTTACAATTAGAAATAAAATGACGTTTGGTACGTATTACTCATTGTTTGGATCATTGTTGTCTCAAACAAATCCCGCTCAGTTCAAAGCCGCCTTTCCGTTTATGATTAGGATTAAGATTGCTTGTTTTTACGAATTACTTTCGCTTTGAAACAATTATATGATCTGTTCTGTTTCGGAATCAGATGTAGTGTATTGTTTTCACAATATATTTGAACCCGGGCTTGATATTTGTTTATTTTATTTTTGTAACAGGCGTAGGTATTTGCTGAATTACGTGTAAATACAACTGAAATACTTGTTTTAACAGATACCTTTGCTAAATCCGCCACTATATTTGTTTTCTCAGTTTATAGTCATTGATGTCATTAAAATAATTATTTTTTGTAATTAAAAAAAAAAATTGAAACAAAAACGGAACATAATGACACATGGAAAAGCGTTTTTCGCGACACGTTGGTATGTTATATGTAATGGGTATAAATAATTAATTTTACGACTTGTCACATTATTTATAATCAGCATTTCTCAAACTGTAAGTCAGACGGAGCTTACAGTTCCTCGAATATTTGTACTTAAAAGCTCAGTTATGACCGTTTTCCGCTTATTTTTCAATTCATGACATTCAGTACTTTGTTGCTAATTAGAAACTTAACATAAGATGAAAGAAAATCATGTGTGCTAATCTTTTATTGATATTTATTTTCCTAACGATGCACAATGATGGAAAGCTGTCAAAATTTTAGAAAAATAATTTTTACGTCTACCGGACCCGTTTTCTATTTCTAGTACCATAAACTTTTCAGAAACATTTTTTATGCAACTGTTAAGCACAAATTCTTAAATTAGAAGACACACGTTTGAGAAGCACTATTTGAGTGTTTTTCTATGGTTTACTAATGAATGATCTTTAAAAACATGCATTTAATTTTGCAGTCACATAAAAACTACGTGGTTCTTGATCGATTCTACGTATATTGTAATTGTGGTGATGATATGACTTGACAGTTACTTAATAACTCAAATGTGCTTGCTGTGGTAAAAAATTGTTTACAAATCGAGATGACATGACAAATGTTCCAAACAACGTCTAACTTTAACAATTGCAGGACATATGTTGATGATTGTTATATAACCAAATCCAAAAATAACACTTTGACTTTGAAGTCTTATTTAAGTTGTGTGGATAAAAGGTAGGCAACCCACTTTCGGGGCATCCTGTATACACGCGATAAAACAATAGGATTTAGTTTTACGGTTCCACAAGTTTACGAGTTATTTTTTTCACCTTGCAGCAGCTATTTGTATATCTATTTAAATTCGTTCTGTTCGATTTATTTACACAATCGATTAGAATTGTAAATTTATCACTATTTAACCGCGGATATACATCACCATAGATAAGTTGTGTATACCAAATCGTTTTTTTATGGTCGCTGATATCCTAGGTTTGGAAATGTAATGGGTTTTTGATGGGACAATAAAGCCGACGAAAGGGCCTACTTCGTTAGTCTTTCTTGCGTAATTCGGTGGTTAAATTATTCTGAATTAACGTGTAGAGCTAAAAAAATAAAAGGAACAAGTTTAAATTGAATAAATAAAGTAACGCCAAAAAACTTAATAAGAAATAATAATAATAATATTCATCATTTTATTAATTCAGAATTGCTAGCTGAATTTCTATGGTATTTTGCAACTGAAATAGAACAATTAATAAAATGATGAATATTATTATTATTATTATTTCTTATTAATAAACTGCCTTTTACTCATCATTCAAATATATGTAATTGGCATGAAAAACTTTATTTAGTAATTTTGCCAAAACATTGTATTAATTAAATTTTTTCCTGCATAGTAAGCATATTAAAAATAACTGTCACTATTACTCAAAAGCCCTATAACTTTTTATTATGACGGTTATTGTCAAACTATTTTATTCTCCAGCAAAGATTTTAATCAAGAATGCCTTTTTCTCGTAAAATGAACAATAAAAATGTTTTACTGTTCGTTTCTATCAAAGTAGGCCAATCCATACACAAATTGATATTATAATATAAATTTCAATTCTAAGCAACTTTTCAATTTTCATAATAACATGTATTTCTTTATTGTTAAAAACAAAGGCAGTTTTTTCTTGAACGATTTTTTTATTTACCAATTTTCTGATCACCCTATACATGAAAGATGAAAGTTTTCCATGCGAACCGCATTTTCAAGACAAGCAAAAATTTTAATGAAGAATGCCTTTTTCTGTTAAAATGAAAAATAAAAATGTTTTCCCTCTTTTCTAGTCTGACTGTATATAGGGTGTTTTATTTTATTCGGAAAACCCGAAGGAAAACCAGTCCTTTTAGATTTACATTTTTTAAATTTAAAACATAGAGCTGATGAACTGAAAATAATTCTTAAACTACTCGATTTTTAAAATACTATTATTTTAAGAATCCCCTGCCATTTTTTAAAAAATTGAAAAAATGTGCCAATGATTTTTTGGTTTTAATGTTAATATGTAAAATTGTATTTGTAACAAGAAAATGATATACCGAATGTCTACTGTTAGAGTGAATAGAACGGAAAACTTTTTTATTTTACATTTTACGGAAAAAGCGCACCTAATAAAAAATGCTTATATTTAATATGCCATGGCCAAAGTTAACATTTTATGTATAGGGTGTCCAGATTATTCAAAAATATTATGATGTCATAAGAGTAAGCTATGTTTATTTTTACTCTTTCGAAAAAGTGTCAGTAGGAAAAGTTGTTCGAAATTAGAAGTTCTGAAAGAATTGAATTGACCCAGTTTGATTTTTTACAAAAATTTATATCCACGGTTAGAATCCCTATTTTTATTTATGATTTTTCGAGTTTTAAGTATGAAGCAAGATATGATAGAATTCCAAGTTATGGAAAAATTGGTAGATACATTTTTATCATTAAAAGATGTGTCGACGGATATAATTAATACGAGAAAAAACTCGTTTTCTCCGTATGAGAAAGAATTGTTTTTAATTTTCGACAGTTACCAATGGCAACCTTCAGATTTTTCGAAATTTTTTTTCCTCCTGCCAAGCTAGGCAAACAAAATTAATAAGTGGACATTTTTTTTGACAGCTATCATATGGTTCAAAAATCAGTAGATACCTATCCAGAATTTTGCTTTGTAATGTTTTTATTTATTTTAAAATAATAAATAGATACAAATAATTATTTACCAAATATTTGTTCCGAGATTTCTTCTATTAACGCTAAATGTGTTTGAAATTCTGGCTCGAACTCTTCTCTTCGCAACGGTGAGTAACGAGGAGCATAATTATTACCTTTATTTTTCATTTCCATCAGATGTCTGTGTTTCATAAAATATATGTAATAATTTAATGAAATTTTGTTCTGCCGAGCCCTGATTTTACGTAAAAAAGATGGGATATCTTCCCTTCATGCGGACTGATTCCAGTTTTTTTTCACTAAATATGGCAAATACTTTAAATAATGCAAATACTATTTTGGTGCTAGAATTACATATACTATAAAGTTTTAAATTAGTTTTTTGGTTGTTCACTGCCATGATTTAATTGTAAACAATTAGAAGCTAGAGAAAATGACTGTCAACGTGACGTATAGCGAAGACGATTTTGACATCACAAGCCTAAGCCTACTTGATTGCAGTTATAATTTTTTAAGAATCATTGATGTATTGCCATAGACATCGGTTTTCCACAAAAACTTACTTTCCTTCTATTTTTAGTAATACTAAGTGAATGTAATGTGCTGTTTTTTATGTTTAATAAGGATCATTAATAAACTGTTATAGACATCGTATTTCTACAAAAATTTCTATTTTAGTAATACTAAGTGAATTGTGTTGCAAAGATAAATATTTGAATTTAAAAATTAAATGCCTTTTTTATTACAAAAGTGCAAGGAATGTGTTTTTTATGTTTTAATAACAATCATTGATAAACTGCCATAGACATCACTTTTCTACAAAAACTTACTTTCCTTCTATTTTAGTAATACTAAGTGAATTGTATTGCAAAGGTAGATAAATATCTGAATTCAAAAATTAAATGTCTCATTTATTACTAAAGTGAAGAGAATGTGTTGTTTTGATGTTTTCGTAATTTTCATTTCCAAAACGAGCCTTTTTTGAATTAAAAAAAAACGCGTGAAATGCGATTAAATTATGTGATGTTGAAGAAGAAAAAAATATGTCATGCACCACAAAACAATGTCTACCTGTCAAGCCAACTTTATTTTGGCGAAATAAGTTTCAAAATGAAACATGTCAAATTTTTAAAATAAATTTTGGTTGTAAAATATTTTTTATTTAAACGTGGACTTCATTTGACAACAGCAACTGAAGTAATTTTTTGCAAAGTATAACTTTTTCAGAAGAGTAAAAACAAATGTATGTAGTTTACTCTTATGACATTTTCAAATGTTTTAATTTTCTGGATAACTCGTATATGAAATGTTAACTTTCCTCACAGCAATCAAGCAATCTAATTTTAAATACAAGCATAAGTTTTTTTCCCTTAAAATGTAAGTTTTTCCTTTTTATTCACTCGTGAATCGGAAAGGAATCGATAAAATCATTACTGTTATAGCGATATTTCGGTGCTGTCAACAAGAAAAAAAAATTGTGAAAACAGTTTTCTTCCTGAAATCCGACCTTGTCCATTTGTTTATTATTTCACACCTCTCACATAGTTTTTAGTGGAATACGTCCATAAAAATGTCAACACCGCGGTGGTATTTCTAACATAATTTTCTTGTTTACAAAAAGGACGTAAAATGGATATATGTAAAATTAGATTAGGACGCATTTGATAGCAGTCTACGAGTACATAAATTTCACTTTTTAGTGGATTAGTATTTCTTAGAACGGTAGCAGCAAGTCATACTTTTTATTTGATTTGTTTTGCGATTAGCATTATTGTGCGATAAATATTAGTTAATGTTTATGCCCAGGTTTATCTCAACGGATTTTAATATCGTATCAAATTACATATTCATTTCGTGAAATAATAAATTATTTTGTATATAACAAGGTTTTGTTTATTGAAACAAAATGGAATTATTTTTTTATAATCAATTAGTTTATAACAAAAATACAAATTCGTATTTTGGTCAAATATTGCTGTTCAACTGATAACAATAGTCATTTATTTTATATATAATTTTGTGTTTTTCATAAATTTGGAATGAAGGTACTGATTATGTAAATCATGTGGCAATTATCGGAAACGAGTAATTGATATTGATGACGTTGAGATTTAGGAAATTTTAGCTGACAGTGCCAATCGTGCAATGTTGGTTGCCTAAAAGAAAGGAATTTCAAGAACTTGGTGAACATTATGTATGCGATATTGTTGATTGTCACTTTTATGCATTTAAAGAGAGAGAATGCTATGAGAGTTAATTGTTTTAAACTCATTTTAACTGCCTGTGTTCCAGTTTAGATCTTACAAATGAATATTGCAACCATTTAATATTTTTGTAAAAGTAGGCAATCTTGTTGTGGGGGAACTACGTTATTAAATACTTTATAGACCAGGGTCGATAATTTTTGAAACCAAAAAAAATTATAGTAGGATGAAACCCATTGGAAAAGAAAGAGAATATAACAGAAATGAAAGGAAAAATAATTTACGGGCGATCTGAGGTCGGGAAGGGGTAGGGGGTGAGTTTTTAAGGGTAAAAAACGGTTTCCCTTGATTTCCGGAAAAACTACAAGTCTTATGGAAAAAAGTTAAATGGCAAAGTTGTAGGTAATAAAAAGATCTACAACTTTTGTATTTACACTTTTTTCACATAACCTCAAAATTTATGTGAAAAATTCAAATAACCAAGTTTTTGGTTTTTTATTTTTATCTTTTACAAAAAAATTTTTTTTTTCACGAAATTTGGTGAAAACTTACCTATTTATGTCCCAAACACGCTGTAATTTTTTTGATTTGAAATATTTATTTTTTCACCTTATTTTTACTTAATATCGAAAAAGCACCCTAATTTTCAATCGAAAATTCTCACGTCAAAATATCTGCTTTTTTAAAAACGTCGGTGGGCTTTTTCTTCGTTGAAATCTCTACTTTCTGATGGTGTAAAAAAATATATACATTACTATGGTAAGTTTTCTCAGGAAATGCAAAGAAACGAACTAGAATCCGAAAATAAGAATAAAAGAAAAATAAAAAACCAAAAACTTGGTTATTTGAATTTTTCACATAAATTTTGAGGTTATGTGAAAAAAGTGTAAATACAAAAGTTGTAGATCTTTTTATTATCTACAACTTTGCCATTTAACTTTTTTCAATAAGACTTGTAGTTTTTCTGGAAATCAAGGGAATCCGTTCTTTACCCTTAAAAACTCACCCCCTACCCCTTCCCGACCTCAGATCGCCCGTAAATTATTTTTCCTTCCATTTCCGTTATATTCTCCTCTTTCTTTTCCAATGGGTTTCATCCTACTATAATTTTTTTTCACTTTTTACCATTTTTGAAGGCTTTAGCACGCACTAGTCTATTAAGATCATCAGCAAAAAGTAATTTTGGAAAAGAAATGCTGATTGCAAGGCCATTTATGAGCGTAAGGAAGTGAAGAGGGTCCAAATTTGAGCCTTGTGGTACCCTCGAATTGTATTCACACATGACGGTGACCTCACAATACCTCTGCAGTTCGACAGCTTTTACACGAAACTTTTCCCAACAGATGGATTGGGCGCGGGGGACCAGTGAGTTGGTCTTCAAGGTATCCAGATAGGACAAGTTGCTACTTCTTTTTATGGGGATTTATTAAAAGCAAAGTTTACGTTACACCAACCATTACCGCGGATGATATGTGGCAGCGCATTACAGTAGCATTTCAAGAAATTACGCCAGACATGCTGATCAATGTTGAACAGTTTTTAAAAACTGAATTCATTTGTGTATTAATCAAAATGGAAGACACTTCGAGCAATTGATGTAAATCAGCGGTCTAAGTATTCTTCTCCTTGCCGAGTTCCCAGTTTCAGTTTGTTTCGTTTTGCGTTTTGTTTTAGTTGTTCTTAGTGGTTTACTTTTGTTTGTCAAACCACTTTTCAAACATGCCAGTAAACATTGACACTGTTAATCCCAGGCTTGATAAAATGTGACAGAAAATTGGTTTTGCAAAGCCTTCTTGACGCTGTTACATATTTACTTTTTCGGACTTTAGAAAGGAACCCGATTTTTCCGGAAAACTATTAAAGATAAGTATGGACAACCTTATATCAATCGAAAGAGCATTTTGCATTCACGCATGACAATTAATGTGGGTCATTCCTTTTGAAAAAAAAAAAGTTTTTCAACTCGTAAGATTATTAAATGTAGGTCTCAGTATTTCCGACTGTGAATAACGTACACGTTTTGCTCACAGATGACATGATAGAGTAATTTATGCAAAAACGAACTGTGAAAACTGTAGGTTTCTACTTTTTACGGTTTAGACGCTATCTAGCCTTATTTAGAGAGCTGAAATCGTGATTTTTTTTCAAAAACAACTGATTTTATCGAAAACGGTAAGTTTTAAACACCATACACATTTAATAAACTCTACCTAATATTAACCAAGGAATTAAAAAATGCAATAATATACAGGGTGTTCCATTTAAAATAACAAAGTTATGTAGCGTCCACGCGAAATGGAACACCCTGTGAAGCTAAAAATATTTTATTTACGTGGCCCATATGGCTCCAGACAACTTTTATTAAAACCATTTCTTCTATAAATTTTACAGTTAGAGTTACAGAAGAATCCCTGTTAGGTGGAACACCCTCTATAGGGCTTTATAATTTTATAATTATTGATTTTAGATTTATCGCCTTTGTTTCACTTGTCAGGGATAGTACATGTGTGTTAGGAGGAAGGTACTGTGTGGTAAAACTAATATATA
>NW_019416857.1:199269-219494 GCF_000390285.2 Anoplophora glabripennis
ATTGGATCAGCCATCTTGAATTTTTACAATGTGAATTCATATTCGTAATCAGCGACCCAAAAAACCCCTTTATACAAAATCTGGTCAAAATCCGCTCAGAATTTGAAAATAGCGATTCCTGCTCGGTTTTTTGAGGTCAGAAAAAAAACCACACGTTCTAGCTCAATTCTGACAGTGGATTTGAATTCAGCAGAGTCTTTTACATAAAAATGTACTATTTGATGTGGAAATAAATTTTTTTCCAAATTTTCCCAGTAAATTTTCATCAATTTTTACTATTTTTCACAAGTTTTTTGAGGTTAGGAAAAAATTGTGACGTGATGGGCCAATTCTGATCCCAGATTCGTGTTCAGGAGGCCAAATTACTACGAAAAATATATGTCGCATAAAAAGTATACCCAACTTTTTTTTTTGTGTGGCTGTGTGATTGTCCACCACCACTATGTCACTGTCACTGTCACTATGTCCAATCCACAGTAATGCAAACAATTAAAGGGTCAAAAGAATTTCCGGAATTTTGCCGTGATTTTTGACAGACTGTATTTAGGTGAAAAATGGTCGTATCGGGAATTAAAAAAAAGCGTTTCGAAGCTCTAAGATTATAATTTTAAGATCTTTTGCTCGAAATTTTTTAGAAGCTACGGTTATCATACAATTCTAAGAATAGGGCGACAAAAAATTTTTGCATATTTGCAGTAAAAATATGTGAAAACCTCAAAAAAATATTGTTTTCCATTTTAATAATAAGTGTTTAAGCTCAAAAAACGTGACCCATTAATTTTTTTCAAAGGTTTGACTGAAACAAAGAAATGGTTCGCTAGATCGAGATGAAACTTCACAGTATACTTCTGGGTATATCGAACTGTAAAAGTCACGCTTAACATTAGTCATTTCGTAAATATTTCTAGTTTAGTCGTCAATTTTCTAAAAAACCATAAATTACCTTTTTTCCTGTTCTTTAAAATTCATCTAAAATATGAAAAAAAAGCCGAAAAGTTACGGCAGCACGTTATAGGAAACTTATTCTAGTTTTCGAAACTGCCCTTCAATTCTCTGTACGACGATTTGTCGCCAAGATATCGATGATTGAAGACAAAAGGATCCGTTTCCATTAAAAGTCCGATATTTCGATTAAAAATGGTCGTATTGAAATAAAAAAAAAAAATTGAAGCTGAACCAACAAGCTATCTGGTCCGTGCATTGGCTTAGCTGAAAAAAAATTTCCAAGTCCATGGAAAATAAAGAAAATTTGCAAAAATTTTTTGTCGCGCTATTACTTGTATGATAACCAGTAGATAGGCTGTGTTAGTACGGTGACAAAATCCCGTGTATTTTCTTATGGTTCATTTTGCAAATTTTTGGGGGATTTTACCCCCTCCACTTCCCCTTTTGGCCCCGCCCCCCGTTGCAAATTTGCAAAATCAACCTCCATAAGAAAATATATGGGATTTTGTCACCGTACTAACATACCCTATCTACTATAACATATATATTAAATATTTTATGGCAATGCACTCTGATGTTGAGAAATATGGATAACATTATTACTTCAAAAAGTTTCCTCTGTTTATTGCTTCTTACTTTTATAGGCAACATAGTTAATAAAATTATATTTACAACGCGTTCTCAACACTGTTTACAATAACGATCTCGTAAAATATATCAAATTTTCAACAACTATAACTCAGTTCTTATTTGTGGAAAAACCTTTCCCGGTCCAATTTTCATTTGACGCGCGCCTATGCCTAATAGTCTGTTTGCTTTCCAATTAGCCACCAACTCTAAAATTAGATGAGTAGTTACCACAGTCGAGTATTTATTACAATGTCGAACGTTAAATGTGTCCCATTATACCCAATTCCTTCGAATGCTTAAACGTCGGTTATTAATTTGTTTGTATTTCCACAGTTTTATCGCTTTTATGTGACACGTAACAAGCTAAGTAGAATTATTGCAGCGGAGATAGTGTTGTCGAACGCTATATATAAAGTGTGGGTGTGAAAACAGGAAATAGAAATTTTTTTAATGAGTGGTTCGCCATATCCCTAAAAAAACGACTCCACAACATTTAGATAACAAAAATAAATATTTCCAAATGCAATAGGTGATAGAACAATAACACAGCCACACAAAAAAAAAGTTGGGTATACTTTTTATGCGACATATATTTTTCGTAGTAATTTGGCCTCCTGAACACGAATCTGGGATCAGAATTGGCCCAACACGTCACAATTTTTTCCTAACCTCAAAAAACTTGTGAAAAATAGTGAAAATTGATGAAAATTTACTGGGAAAATTTGGAAAAAAATTTATTTCCACATCAAATAGTACATTTTTATGTAAAAGACTCTGCTGAATTCAAATCCACTGTCAGAATTGAGCTAGAACGTGTGGTTTTTTTTCTAACCTCAAAAAACCGAGCAGGAATCGCTATTTTCAAATTCTGAGCGGATTTTGACCAGATTTTGTATAAAGGGGTTTTTTGGGTCGCTGATTACGAATATGAATTCACATTGTAAAAATTCAAGATGGCTGATCCAATATGGCGGGTGTACTTTTTTGAAATCCACCGATTTCAGTAAAATTTGGCATCATAAGGATTGCTGGTTGATCTCACCTTCATTAATCACACATCTGGAGCCAGATTTTCATAAATCAAGGTAAAATTTGTAGGCAGAGTCATAATTTTAGGCCGAGTAGGCGGCATTTTTTCGGCAAAGTCACATTTTTAGATTGAAGGCATAAGCAGATGCAGTGATGTGCTGTGTGGCAGTAATGTGTCCTTTTCCTTGAACTTTAAAATTATTAAGAAATAAAAGCATCTAAATGCCATAGGAAAACTGCATAGTAGTTAAAAAAATCTGATTGGAAAACCATAAGCCCATGCACGACTAAATAAATGAAAGAATAAAGTAGAAACTTTTTTGTCTTGTCCCATGGAAACAAGCACATCACACTACACATCATTACATGTGTAGAGTCCTTAAGTCATTTTTTTAAGCGAAGTCACATTTTTAGACGGAGTGGAATATTTTACCTTGATTTATGAAAATCTGGCTCCAGATGTGTGATTAATGAAGGTGAGATCAACCAGCAATCCTTATGATGCCAAATTTTACTGAAATCGGTGGATTTCAAAAAAGTACACCCGCCATATTGGATCAGCCATCTTGAATTTTTACAATGTGAATTCATATTCGTAATCAGCGACCCAAAAAACCCCTTTATACAAAATCTGGTCAAAATCCGCTCAGAATTTGAAAATAGCGATTCCTGCTCGGTTTTTTGAGGTTAGAAAAAAAACACACGTTCTAGCTCAATTCTGACAGTGGATTTGAATTCGGCAGAGTCTTTTACATAAAAATGTACTATTTGATGTGGAAATAAATTTTTTTCCAAATTTTCCCAGTAAATTTTCATCAATTTTTACTATTTTTCACAAGTTTTTTGAGGTTAGGAAAAAATTGTGACGTGATGGGCCAATTCTGATCCCAGATTCGTGTTCAGGAGGCCAAATTACTACGAAAAATATATGTCGCATAAAAAGTATACCCAACTTTTTTTTTTGTGTGGCTGTGTGATTGTCCACCACCACTATGTCACTGTCACTGTCACTATGTCCAATCCACAGTAATGCAAACAATTAAAGGGTCAAAAGAATTTCCGGAATTTTGCCGTGATTTTTGACAGACTGTATTTAGGTGAAAAATGGTCGTATCGGGAATTAAAAAAAAGCGTTTCGAAGCTCTAAGATTATAATTTTAAGATCTTTTGCTCGAAATTTTTTAGAAGCTACGGTTATCATACAATTCTAAGAATAGGGCGACAAAAAATTTTTGCATATTTGCAGTAAAAATATGTGAAAACCTCAAAAAAATATTGTTTTCCATTTTAATAATAAGTGTTTAAGCTCAAAAAACGTGACCCATTAATTTTTTTCAAAGGTTTGACTGAAACAAAGAAATGGTTCGCTAGATCGAGATGAAACTTCACAGTATACTTCTGGGTATATCGAACTGTAAAAGTCACGCTTAACATTAGTCATTTCGTAAATATTTCTAGTTTAGTCGTCAATTTTCTAAAAAACCATAAATTACCTTTTTTCCTGTTCTTTAAAATTCATCTAAAATATGAAAAAAAAGCCGAAAAGTTACGGCAGCACGTTATAGGAAACTTATTCTAGTTTTCGAAACTGCCCTTCAATTCTCTGTACGACGATTTGTCGCCAAGATATCGATGATTGAAGACAAAAGGATCCGTTTCCATTAAAAGTCCGATATTTCGATTAAAAATGGTCGTATTGAAATAAAAAAAAAAATTGAAGCTGAACCAACAAGCTATCTGGTCCGTGCATTGGCTTAGCTGAAAAAAAATTTCCAAGTCCATGGAAAATAAAGAAAATTTGCAAAAATTTTTTGTCGCGCTATTACTTGTATGATAACCAGTAGATAGGCTGTGTTAGTACGGTGACAAAATCCCGTGTATTTTCTTATGGTTCATTTTGCAAATTTTTGGGGGATTTTACCCCCTCCACTTCCCCTTTTGGCCCCGCCCCCCGTTGCAAATTTGCAAAATCAACCTCCATAAGAAAATATATGGGATTTTGTCACCGTACTAACATACCCTATCTACTATAACCGTAGCTCCTAAAAAATTTGGACCAAAAGATCTAAAAACTAGAATCTTTGAGCTTCAAATTGTTTTTATTTTAATTCCTGATAAGACCATTTTTCAGCTAAATACAGTCTGTCAAAAATCACGGAAAAATTTCGGAAATTCTTCTGACCCCTTAATTGTTTGCATTAGTGTAGATGGAATCTCTAGTACCTACAGAGTTTGGATAAGAGCTCTTCATATGGGATTTTTTGTTTTTTTTAGAATGCTGATTATGTTTGATATTATCAGTGAGATAAACGGTGTATAAGTTATTAAATAATAATAAGGATATAATCGCGAAATTATTTATGGTTAAACAGCATCACTCATATTTAATCCAAATGTGAAAAAAATCTAGATTCTCTAAAAAAAAATCTGCTTTGTATAATCCATATCTTCAACAATAAATACTGCATTGAAGAAAATCTTGATTCTATCAAAGAAATTCGGCTATATACGGGGTGTCACACTTATCGGCGCACAATTGCTAACTCCGTTATTATTGGAGATACGAAATCGATTAAATTAGTAAACTACCATTTTTTCTATCAATTCTAATGGTGCAATCGAAAAAACAATTGAGCATCGCGTTTTTGTAATTTTTTAAAAAACGTGTTTTTTTTTAATGAAGCACCCTGTAGGTATGTAGTTACATGTTTTAAAAGAAAAAAATTTTGTGAACAAAAAAGTATTAGTTCATAACTCTCTTCAATTGAAAAATAAATGAGAAGTAGGCATCTGAAGTTTTTCACACTTACTTCAATGAAATATTCATGTCAGTAATGTCAAAAATGTAAACAGTAGAAAAAACTTAAAATGCTGTGACAACAATAAAAGGCAAGTTCGGTATTAACATCTAGATGTTCTAGATGTGTTTTATTATTTTCTAATTGTAACAGATAAAAAGACAAATAGCTATATCTAGAGCATGTAGATGTCAATACCGAACTTGCCTAATAACAAATTGTAATAACAACTGTCAATATAATAATTTGTTGTAACTACTAGTATGTGTAACCTATTTCTGTTCCATTAGTAATATTTCGGTACAAAAAAATCATGAAGATAGTATAAATTTGAAATTTCTAACGAAAGTTTTTATTGGCGTTATTTATCCAAGTTTGGAAGGTTCTTTTAGAAACACATTTTATTTTGGTAATTAAATGTCTTTTAATTATTATTATTATTATTTATTTTTTGCTCACTAATTTGTGAATAACTTGATAACAAAAAAAGACATCGAACTCTTTTTGGCATCAAAATGTAGCCATTTTTATGCTCTTCAAACTAACCTATAAAAAGTTTTATATTGCTATTTCACATTTTTAAGAAAACGTGAAATAACCTAAACCATTCGGTGCTCCATCAATTGCTGGCATAAAAAGTAGGGTGTTCTATTTAATATTTTTAAGTCAGGAGGTACTTGACAAAACCGACACAATTCCTAACTAAATGACAAAACTAGATTTCCAGCCATTAAAGACTGCCATTTCTTAGGTCACTCAATTCTGAAGCATTTATAAATTATAAAATTAAACATCATTACTGTACCTAAAAGTCGAAGTAGGAACCGATTTTTTGTAAAACTTGATTTCTTTCCGACATCTTCAGTATCTCACTATTTTCGTCAATTTCCGTTTATAAGTGGTATAAAACAGAAGTGAAATCCTATGATTTATGTTATCGTCAAGTGATGCTTCTAATCTAAAACCTTACAAAGTGACAATTAGATTTAAACGTATTCTGCAAATTTGGGATTTTCATAATAACTTTTATTAAATAATTTATCTGTAGTCACAGATAAGAAAGTATTGCGGTAAAACACTGCATTGTAAGAACTAAAATCCGTTAATATTCAGTAATAAAATACATACCTATATAAAAAATCTGTTCTCCTTTCAATGTTTCTAAAGTTGATAGGTTTGAGATGGTATTTCTATTTTATTATTCACAGAATTTATCTTTCGAAATTCTTCTGTAAAGTTTAGGACACAAATTGCACATCAATAATGTGTTTAAATGATGCCCCAGTTTTATTTAAAGTACCTACCCAACGAATTAAAACTCCACTAATAGCAATTTTTTTTCAGTGTAATATAAATGCTATTGTCTGTCGTAGTTTATTTGTAGCATTTTTTATTAGTTTTTTTTTTATTCAGTTGGGTATATCTATTGCACTGAATTGGAAAAAATAAGTAAATAAAAAAACATTTATTCTTTACGCGTTTGTTTTCGTTCTCAAAATTCCAATCAGTTTGACTGAAAAACACTTATACCTATTTGACTTTCAGAGATTTGAGAAACAAAGCTTTGGAAATTGGAAAAATGTATCTACTTTCTTACAATTAGTGTGAAATAATAAATTTGTGGTTAGGCAAGACTAAACTGCAGAAAAACTACTCTTTAACTGTGTCTTTTGACGCAAGGGATAATTTGTTTAATTTTTTTTCTTGTCACAATCAGTAAGAGTAAGTAAAAGGTAAGAACGAGGGTAAGAAAACCAATAAAAGTGCTATTAAATTAAAAAACGATCAAAATTATTGATAACAATTTTTTGGATCTGGATAGAACAATAACCCTTCTAAACTTAATAAGTTTCTTAAGGTCGAACTTAATTGCTGTTTTACTATTATCAACATATTATGTGTAATTACGTATCGGATTAACGAATTAACTGAGATATCAAAAACGACCATTTATAGCGTAATTAAAGAAGATTTGATCACGGTACAAAGAGAAAACGGAAAAATACAAAATTAAAGAAAATTGACGATTTTACCCAATGTAATGCGGCGTACAATTTATAATATGTATAAAGAAAATAAAGTTCCTACTTAAACGTGATTCGAGATAAATTAAGCGATTATCCTGATTATAATTATAAATCTTTAGATATTTTACGACATGCTTTATTACAATGCGATTTTAAACATAAAAAACTTGACAATCTAAATATTTCTGGGCGTCTATGGATTCCGTAGAATTTATGAGTTAAATGTTTTTATGCGGTTTCAATTGAAATCGTAACAACTATACCAGAATATTCAAATGAAACAATAGTAGCTGGAAAGATAAATAAACGTTTGAAATACATTTTTATCGATTTTATTTACGTTTGTTATGACAATACAGAGAAAAATAAAACTGGTGGACTGGTGCATACAAGCTACAAATAGATCGTCGGGCTCATTTTAGAGCACGGTTTCATTTTTTCAGAAGTGGGGAAAATGTGTAAAAAAAATGTCTTGGCATCGGTTTGTATTTAAAAATTATATCGAATGAAGCCAATCCATGTTCTTCGACACAAGAAATCGAAGTAAACAAAAGGTTTCCATCTCCACAAACAAGATTCCTTAAGAAATATTGTGCGAAGTTTTGATAGTTTAAAAAAAATTGAATTTGTGTGAATTAACTAGTTGTCCAAGCGGTATCTGTTTCGGGTTGGGTAAAACGCATATGATCGGAGATTTTTGCTTTAACGGCTTCTAAATAACATCAGAAATGGTAATTTTTCTATGCAAATAAAAAAAACGTAGGCTTAATTGCAAAAAAGTATAAAAAAATAGCAAAAAAATTCATTTTTTCTGGGATTTCTCGTCGACAACTTAGCACCTATTCATTTTAGACAAAAATGGAAGAGGATAAAAGTTTTGCAGTTAAATTTTGAACAAGACAGAGTTAGTTGCAATTCGAAAAAATAATTATTGTTATTAACTCGAGAATTCAGATCGGAGTAGCTGTGTCTTTGCTCCCCCCACCACTGACACCTCATTGATTTCACGCGGTCTTGAATATCTTTGAGTGACATTTTAAATGGGACGCCCGTGATTGCAAATTTTGAAAATTTATATCTGGAAAGTACTCGGAATGACAAACCTATTAATTCAAAAAACAGCCCTTATATCCTTATAGTTTTGCTGTAAAAAAGGGTTAACTTTAACGGGCTATAACTCTGAAATTAATGGGCGGATCATCAGGTTTTTTTTTAAATATTCGTCTTTCCGAGTACTTTCAAACCATTTTTTAAAATAAAAAAAAAATTGAAAAAACATTAAATTATTGCAATTGTTTATAAGCGAGAAAATTGCGAAAATGTTTAAACAATCACCACAGCTCACCTAACCGTCCGATTTGAATTTTTCAAGAACCATTTTAAAGATTGAGAGCTCTTCTTTTTGTGGTGAAATTTTCAAGTATTCAAAGGCTTTAGATTTTTACAAATTTGATTTTGAAAATATTTTAATTAAAAAAAATAAACAATTATGTAAAAACTATCGAACCGAATTGGATGAAATTTGGTGTGATGATTCTATGCACTAAGAAGTTTAATTGGGAAAAGTATGAAGATCTTAGGTATTATTCAAGTGTCTGAAAAAAATTGACAAATAAACTAGCATTTTTTGCAATTTTTTAAATGATTTTTCCGATTTTTGCAATAACAATATTGCAACTAACTCTGTCTTGTTCAAAATTTAATTGCAAAACTTTTTTTCCTCTTCCATTTTTGCCTAAAATTAATAGTTGCTAAGTTGTCGACGAGAAATCCAAGAAAAAAATGAATTTTTTTGCTTTTTTTATACTTTTTTGTAATAACAATTAAGCCCACGTTTTATTTTATTTGCATAGAAAAATGATCATTTCTGATGTTATTTAGAAGCCGTTAAAGCAAAAATTCTACCCAAGTAAACACTTTTTAAAACCGCCTGGACTATAGAGTGAAAATGAAAAATCAACGTTCAAATTTAAACAATTTTGAAATATGTATTAACTAAAGTAGGTACGTATTTTCAGGGCAAAATTTCAGCATATCGAAGGAGTCAGAAAGCGTCTACTGCCACGAAAATATTTTCCCCGCAGATTTCTTGAAACATTTTATGGCACAATCGGACCAATACATCTGTTCCAAACAATATGTCTCCAAAAATAAGTTTTCCGTCTCTTCGCTCACGGACCTGAATGCTGCGGATCAGCGATTCTAAATTTGAGGCCGACACATAAACGGCGTCAGCGTGTCTGCCGTTCGACGCTGCTTTTGATAGGTCGATTTTAAATCCGAACGGTGTTGGTCGTTTTGTCGGAGTCAATCAATTTTTGGCAGGCGATTTTTTATTTTTGCAATTTGCAAGCGATGTCGCGAAGCGTCTGGTTTAACATCGAGATCATAGCAGAGCGGTTAATAATGACAAATGCTTTTAAAAATTCGATTCGCATTCAATAAATTGGAACATATTCTGCTAATGAAATTATGCCTTTATGGAGTAATAGATGTTTTAATTAAAATTAATTATATCCTAGTAAAATATAATGGTGTCATTTCAAAATAAATTAATATAAAGCTTGTTCAGGTGCTCCCCAAGGTTGGAACTTGGGACCGCTACTACTTTTTTTATTTTCTTAATGATCTATCAATTACCGTGTCTCGCTGTAGAACATTAACAATTCGGGAAATAGGAGCAATCTTCCAAGTGTCGAATTTGGCCCAAGCAATGGTGTGACACACCGACACTTTCTCGGGAGGCACAGTTGAAATGAGTTTAATAAAAATCTGGCTACGTAATCTTAATCACCTTCGCCTGAAAAACTTATGCCATTGATTTATAATGCAGAATAATTCTTTTATGCATCCTTAAAGCTTTTTCCCGGTTCATTTTAAAAAATTGGGAGGCTTTGGTAAGCCTGAAGATGAAGTTATTTCATTACCGAGTCTACATACAAATTATTTTCATAATTTAATTATGAATGAATATTTATAGTAATTGTACAGTTATTACATTTAGTAACATTTATAAAATCTGGATAATTATTCCCCTCGCGTTTACTAATTGTCACTTTTTTCTCAAAATGATTTGACGGCTCCATTTCAGTTACCGGAGGCTCAGTATTATCTGACTGATCCATTAAAACAGCATGATGCGACGTACTACTAGAATCTGTAGTTGAAGTGTCATTGTGAAGAATCCTGTTGGCTATTTCATAACTTTCTACAATGGTAGCTGATTTCCACCCACGATATCTCTTGATTGCTAATACATCAACTCCTGTATTAGCCAGTAACGTTGCCGATGTTCTTCGGAATGAATGGCCTGTATATGCTCCAGGATGTTCTAGTTTCAAAAAAGGTGCTTGATTGTGCATAAAAGAGGGTGAAATTTCAGTTTTTTTCAATCTAATCTTGATATATTTCTTGAGAATTTCTAGGTGTGAAACAGAACCCAGACGAGAAGTAATTGTAATTTTTAGAATCTGGAATTGTAACTACAATGTTACCGAAATTTTTGAAATTGACGTTGTCCAATGTAAGTGCATAACTCATCAGAACGGCATGCTCCTGCAATAGATAATGCCTAAGGCCGACACTACCTTCATTAGCAAATATGTGTTATCGGGTACCTGAACGAGAAAATCGTTGACTTGTTCTCTTGTAAGAATGTTTGACTTTTTAAGTGTATAGCCGTCATTCTTACTTTCAAAAATGCTCTCAGCTTGGGGTATTTTTATATATCCACGTTCTCCTTTATGAAAATAGTTAACTTAATCCTTGAGTATTCACTCCACCAACTCGCCGGTGATTTTAAAGGTCTTGACTTCTCCATGAAATACGAGTATGCTAGCAGTAACATTTCAGAAACACCAGTATTTTTGTTCTGGAACCATATTTTGAAATTTCTATATCCTCGTCCGTTGCGCACTTTCAACTTCGAATAATTTCATGAACCATAAAGAACTGTGGGAGCAGATAAAATGTTATACACCACCAGCAGTTAAGTATAAGTTATCAGTCTCGGAATCTATTGCCAGCCCTCGCTCCGCTCGGGCGCAAAATCGTCCTCAACTGGTAAATAATACTTAGGTACCTCCTTTATGGTGTAAATAGCTATAGGACCGTAATCGTTTGTCAACTATATGTCAGTATGGCGAAATTTTTATTTACGTTCATATCCAGTGCTTTCTAGATTTTTTAACTGAAACAGAAAAATTTAGATTTTAATTTAGTAAACTATCATCTCATCTGCATTTTCTCCGACGTTTCTTGCAACAAGACATTGTTATCTTTCCTCCTAAATTAGTGAGATTTGGGAACAGGAAAAGTTCATACATTTACCTATCAGTCAGTGTCTAATTCTGATAGTTTCTAGGAAAACCTCCTGCAAACATTACGTCAACGGTTTGGCCCGGCTTTTCTCAAAGGAACGAACGTTCTGGGTAATACAAACAGCAACGATTTCAATTAAACCGGCGATAATGATATTGATGGGACATAATTTTAATAAGTGAACGTTCTCTCGCGGACTTGTTAATTATAACAATTACTCGACATGTTGTTTGAATTACGCGCCAAGTAATGTGAGAACAATCGAAATATTTTTCAAAGGCTGATTATTAGGTCTTTTATTGTTCCTTCAGTGATTATAAAGGCAATATTTCTGCAGTGGACTCTTGCAATTATACTATACCAATCGTATTAGCCTCTCACTTTGAACGCGAATAAAAAAAAATGGAGGAGTTTTAAAGTTTAGAAAAAAATAGTTGTAGCTTAAATTGCTTGAATATACAGTGTGACCCATTTGTCTTTAAGTCACAATCTTTATTTAGGTATAGTGCGATTTTAACCGGATATTTTTAAGATGTAGAGTTCAATGTAGCGTGCTTTTTGAAGGAAAATGAGCGTGATCCCACAAAATCCAAGACTATGTTCGGTTTTAGGAGAAAGATTCTAGTATAGTACAATTTCATATTAGGGATTTTTTGAGAAAAAATATATTTACGCCACTGGATTCACGACCCCCCCCCCAAACGGATAGGTCCCAAATTTTATCAAAAAATTTTAAATAACGATTTTGTAGACAAATAAAAAATTCACAAGTCTACTTTTTTTGTATTAATTTATTGTTGATATCAAGTTGTCCATGAGCAAAACAAAAACAAAAAAATTAAATTAATTAATCTCTAGTAATGTGGTATTATAATAATTATTAATAATCTTAGTTTTTGATAAATTTAATAATAAAATATGTAATGAAACTGAAACCAACAAAAGTTAACTTTCTTTTTCTTGTCACTTTTATCAATCCACCATTGACTTCTATGCACTTCGCAATTCTTTTACGTACAGGCTTGCATTATCCTAGCACGTAGTTCGTGTACAGTTTGGGCCTCGATTTACAAACTGTTTTGTTTCAATAAACCTCGAAGAAAAAATTTAATGACGTCAAGTCTGGGGATTTCGGCGGCCACTCAATTAAAAGACTATTTCGTCCTATCCAACAATTCTCAAAATGTTCGTTTAACCATTTTCTCACCGCAGCAGCGTTATAATTAGGGCTACCATCTAATTGAAATTGAATCTACAAATTAAGGAGATTTCTTAAAGGCAAATAATCTAATGCGTTCCGAAATTGATTATTAAGAAAAATTAAAAATCTATTCACATTCAAATTGCCCTCAAAAAAGAAAGCGACAATTATTCTATTATTTAGTATTGCACACCAAACGTTTACTTTTTGCGAATACTACATCTTTGCGTTTATAATGAATTTTCGTTTCTCAGCTGACCAATGACGATAATTTTGGGACGAAACCCATTTGTAGTAAATGTGACCTCATCACTAAATAAAATTTCACTTAAAAATTTAACATTAGTTAAATATTCTCCCTGTAGCCAATAACAAAACTCCAAACGTCTTTCTTCATCTCCCAATTCCAAAGTAAGGGCAAATTTTGATTTAAAAGCTTTCATTTTAATTTTTTCCAAGCACCTTCTGATACTTTCTCTAGGGATATTAAGATTTAAACTAGCCACTCTAATATTATCCTGGAGATTATTATTAAAATATTGTAAAATTTGGTTATTATTTCTCAAAATTTTACGACGTCCATTATGTCTTGTTTTAAGTAAATTTTTTGAAACACCTGTTTCATTGAAAACTTTATTAATACACTACTCCAACTTACTCGTCTGTCTGGAGGCCTAGTATTAAATTCTATTGCAGCATTTCACATTATCGTCAACAAGTCGTACAATTTCTATTTTGCTCATATTTTCCATGGTTATTAACACGAGACAAACTTTACTACACATTATTTGTCACTTTTCATTTTTTGTTTTGCTTCATGGATAACTTGATATCAACAAAAAATTTAATGGAAATAAGTAGACTTGTGAAATTTTGTTTTGGCTACAAAATCGTTATTATTTGAAATTCCTTGATTAAATTTGGTATTAGCCCGTTTTTGGGTGTCGTGAATCCAGTGGCGTAAATATATTTTTTCTCAAAAAATTCCCAATAGAGATTTTTTGTCACACTTAAATATTACAGCAAATTTCATGTATTACCTTTTGAAAAATACGTAGTAAATGAAAACCCAAGTGATTTCCCCAGCAAAGTCGCGAACAATTTTTCTTAAACAAAAAAAATTGCAAAAAATATATTTTTTTGGTTATTTTATAATATCTCAAAAAGTAATGATGGAATCGTCTTACTCTCAGTTGGATTTTTGTAGAGAATAAAAGAACCTATAAAATGGATTTTTGTGCGACAAATATTTCTTCTTTGGAATGCCTGTCTTATGTTTAGCCATCTTACAATTAGTTGCGTTTCGACATGGAAGAATCTTCATTAATGATAACCCTGTACCCGTAATTCTTTGTTCAACAGCTAAATGATAATTTAATTACGTCCTCCTGGAGTAGAGACAACGTATCATATTACATAAAACGTCAGGAAAGCGTCGTAAACTTTTTATTTCTTTTTTATGTTGATTAATTTTTCACGACTTCGAATAGAACAGATGTCGTTTTCTTAACATCTCAGTTGGCATGTCAACAGTTTTATTAAAATATAATTGTATGTAATAATTCGTGGAACAAAATTATTATTAAACAACTGTTCATTTTAGTTGCAGAAAGCACATAAAAGATACTTATTTTCATTTTAATTGTCGCAAATTAAGCCGTGGAAAGTTTTCCATAATGATCGTTCACTTGTATACTGTAATCTAACTCTTCTTTAACAAAATAACTGAATATTATTATTTTTTTCTTTTTCATTCAAAAATTCTAAATACGGTTCCCAAAACTATTATTCCTGCCCAGAAAGATGTATAAAAAAGATATTAAATAATTTCAAGCACATAAAAACACTTTTCTATTCTAATTGTGTTGTGCCATATTATATTTTTAGATGGAAACTGAAAAATGCTTTTAAAAATAGGAAGTATACAAAATTGTATTTATAAACGATATCTGGCTTTAGCTCCAACAGGCGTGACAATATAAAATATATTTGGACGTATTTTGAGAATTTATTTTTTGTGTCGTTCCTTTGAATGTGTTACATTTTTTTTAAAATAAACACTTGATCTGTGTCTTATTGCGGCCTGAAAATATTTTCTAAAGTGTCCCGTACAAGTCCAGTTCGTTGACCTGGTTTTATAAGCCAAAACTGCGCCAATGAACCGAAATCTCGTGTATTGTGCAGATCAGAGAGAAAATAGAGCAGAAAGTATTTAAAACTGTAAATGTAACATTTAGAATCTCAACACAAGTTTTAAAGTTAAAGATAATAAAAAACTGAGGGTGTACGGGACCCTTTAGGAGCAAACGTGAACATAAACTCCGTAAAATACGAGTATTTAAAACATATTTCACTGAAATAACTTCCAAGCAGCTTGTGTGTAAATAAAATAATAGAAATGATAACAAAGACTCTAAAAATATCAACTTGTTCTATAATTAGGACTTTCTCTCTCCAAACGCATCGAAAATTGGCAATTAGCGGGCAACTTCATTTGATTATTGATCAAATCATCCATAACGTTTGGCTCGCTGTTCACCCGGGGTTGTTTTTTTGTACAGTTGTTTTTTAACTCTATTGTTCAGAATAGATATTCAGTCATTTATTTTGTGTTTAATGACAATATGAATAGAAAGAATTGAGGAATATTTGAATGTAAAAATAAATAAAAGTAACACAGCAATCTGGGAAAGGCGAACAGTTATACAGGGTGTATTAAGAGTGATCACAAATTTGGTAAAAATCATATATCTCTTAATTTTTATACAAAAAGTTTTGCTTATGACAGTCATTAAAAGTTGAAGTATTTAGGTCCTATAACGTCTTTAGAGCTCGACACTGGTACATAAGGTATATAACAAACAAGCAATAAAATGTCTCGTTAGTGAACTGATTATGTTGTTCTGAAGTTCTGTCACTTTAAAATGCACTGAAAATCAAATGCATACAAGAATTCGACTTTTACAGCTGCCGTACTGGGTATTTTTATATGATCTGGCAGAAATATGTATGTAAGTGACAATTACCTCAAGACTGTCTATCATATCGTCACTTACATCGTGAATGTAGACGAAGCAACATATTTCATTCCCAATCCTTGGTCTAATGTGGCATAAATCATCCATCAGCAGTATAAAACTATTTATATTCTATGAAACTTATCGTCTGGTAAAATATTTCGATATCGGGGCAAATGTTTTGGGAATAATTAAAATTAATAGTGCTATCATGAGCCAGATAATCTATTGTGCGTCAACTAAAACCAGCCAAACTAACACGGACCATTTGGTCTATGATGGGGAATGAATAATGATTACAAATACTCGTATTCTGGTGAGACCACAACACAGTGGTTAGATAATTGGTCATTAGTTAATAAGCTAAAATTTCTGGGGTTATAGTGCTTTCAAGCAGTGGCGGCTCTTGACTTCCGTACCAGGGAGGGCGGGAAAATTTAGGTACAAAGTATTGAAAACAAAATTAAATAGAAAATTCCTAGGGTGGGCGCGTTTTCTACTTAGAGAAATCTTCGTACAGAGTGATAATTTTTTTCGTTTTGACATATACTTTTTGGTGAAATAAAAATATCTGTAATCACAGTCCAAAACATGCTCAAAATGAAAAAAAAAATAAAAAATGAATTTTTCAGTAATTGTTGATAATTTGTTATATCAAAAAAAAATCAAAAACTGAATACAAAAAACTGTCTCGTATGACCCAAAATTTTATTTTTGTACAATATCACTATAAACATAAGTCGAATAGTGAATAAATAAAATAAATAATAATTTTGTTTCTGTAGGATCGATTAGAGTACTTAATTTTTTTTTAATTTTGATGAATTCATAGATATACAGTGTGTCCAAGATAAGGAATGGGATAGCATTAGGATGTAGCAAACGGTAAGAGATACGGGGTGGCTTAGATTAGAAAAAGTTGTGTTTTTTTACACCTAACAATATGCCGTTTAGAAAGTTTTAAAATTCCTGGTAGTTCCAGAGATATCCGAAAAAACCCGAAATTTTTCAAAATTGTTTTTAATTTTTTTTATGGATTTATTTGAGAACGAATTTTAAACTAAATTGTATATTTACAATGCCACTTTTTTCGCTCTATACAATGGCCTCAATATTTTTGCAATCCGACATTTCGTCTTCGATGGGTCATCATCAGATCATTTTTAATTCTGAATTACATGATATTCCTATTGTAATCGCTTAAAAAGTTTTTAGCTTTAAAATTTTTTCCTGAGTACGGCTCTGAACGCTTTGAAAATATCTATTCGATGAAGTCATAATAGTATAAAAGTTAATACCGCACAAAAAATCCAACAAGTTTTTTTACTACTATTAGCAATACTAATTAGAAATAATAAAATATTTCATAAATTCGTATTATTTTTTTATTAGGTACTACTTTTTAAATTATTGTTGGATATTTTGTGCTGTATTGACTTTTATACTGTTATGACTTCCTCCAATAGATATTTTGAAAGCGTTCAAAGCCGTACTCAAGAAAAATTTTAACCGATAGCTAAAAAACCTGTTTAAGCTATTGCAATAGTAATATCATCTAATTCAGAATTAAAAATGCCTTTAGATTTTGTCATAAAAATAGCAGCGACGTATTTAATAAAATTAACCTGATGATGGCTCCTCGAAGACGAAACGTCGGATTGCAAAAATGTTGACGCCATTGGATAGAGCGAAAAAAATGGCAATGTACATATGCAATTTATTTTAAAATTAGTTTTCAAATAAACACAGAAAAAATTAAAGCGATTTTGCAAAATTTCGGGTTTCACGTCAACAGTAGACTTTGCAGTTAATACTTTGTATTGCTGAAAGCTCAAATCATACAGAGGTAATTTATCATTTGTGCATTTGTAATTCGACTTAGATGTTTATAGCAATACTGTACAAAAATAAAGTTTTGGGCCAAACAATGAACGCAGTTTTTTTATATTTTTTTCCGTAGTATTGAATGGTGTAATCAGTTTTTGATTTTTTTTTAATTTAAATAACTTAACAATTACTGAAAAATTCATTGTTGCAAGTCATTTTTTTTTGCATTTTTGAGCATGTGATTACAGATTTTTTTATTTCACCAAAAAGTATATATGAAAAAAAAAAGATTACCGGCAGAACTCTGTAGGATGATTTTTCTAAGTAGAATTTTTCTTTGAAAAAAAGTGTTTCAGACCGGAAAAAATGAATATCTCGGAAACTTCTTGATTTTTTTTATCTAAAAAAATTTGTGGTTATTTAAGACACAGAAAGGTATACTTTCACCAAGTTTCGTCAAAATTAAATTATTTTTGCGGAAATGAGAAATAAGAAACGAAAAATCAGAAAAAAACCTGTTTGTCGCATTTTTCTCGGAAATTTTGAGGTTATCTTACAAAGCGACCTCTACAAAAGTTGTAGATTTTTGCATGATATACAACTTTTGTATTGGATACTTTTTTGTTTGACATCAATTTTCGCCAATAATACAATTTTTCGCAACTTTTCAACCCCCCAAATCAACCCTCCGCTACCCCTGCTCAAGCATTTATTTTTTTTAAGTTTATTATAAGCCCCTTTACCATTTCCACTTATAAAAGTCTAGGTACCAATTTTTTTTTCTCCAAATGTATTTTGGTTGGACTATAGCAGATGTATTACGTTGTAATAATATAAACACAAAATAGCAAAAGCAAGAAAATTTATTGTTTAAGACTAGGAATCGAGTATAGGTGTTGCCTATATTTTGCAGTACAAAGGTACTTTGCTAGACGAAGCGGGTTTTCAATTTTTAATCTTAAATAATTTTTCACAAGTACTTTTCCAGTTTCTAAAGAAATGGTTCAAATAAAGACAAATAGAAACACTTTCTCCTATGTTAAATCAATAATACTAGTCCAATTAACCTATTTTCCGAGGATAAAACTCATAGTTTATTAACCGTATTTTTGACACCATGCTACCGATAACTACCTTGTGTGTAGAAGCCAATATTCGCTAATGATATTAGTCGTATACGACCAATTACAGAGGAAAATAATTCATTAAATTGATATACTGAAATTACCGAAAGCAGAGGCGGAGGGCGTTGTGGTATATTAAGGATTAAGGGAAAAATTAAAGTAGATATAATTTTACATTATTTTATTTATTTTATTTTATTCTCAATGGACTATAAATCAGGGTATCTTGCAGGCCAGTGGCCAATACCAGTAAGGAACTGGAATATCATATCACAGTTACCGTATTTTTGTTTGTTTTGATATAGCGAATATATTTTGTTCGCATTTACATTTTAGTTAATATGTGGCAGATAATACAAATATTTATGCATATTACAGGCACCTATCTACGGGTACCTTTCGGGTCGGTCGCCTCTGATCGTGTTTGTCCTTGCACGACTATTTGTATGGCACCATACACTGACATGTTTATTTACGGTAGTAGTAAATTAATGTACGTTAAATTAACGTTATCTTTTTAATTTATACCCGATATATGTACCTCTCCTTTGCTGTAATTTCATTCGACTTTTTTTTTTTCTCTTATCCTAATGAACAATCGTTTGATAATAAAGGTTGTAAACGTAATTATTACTTCCACACGCCGCCGTGTATACGATGCTAATTAAAGTACACTTGGAAAATTAGCGAAAATAAAAGAGAAACTTAAAAAAAGTCCTATCCGCGAGACAATTGTAAAATTGTCTAAAGTAAAGGAACATAATACAAGACATCTCTCATCTCGTGAGTCAAAAAATTTTATTAGTTAACATTTCTATTTAAACAAATAAGTGAGGAAAACAGTTTTTTCATTTTGCAGAGAAAACCATCAATTTTAGCGAAAAGTGACTCACAGACAGCTTGTAGGGAGTAAAACTATCTACAAAATGAGACTTGTTAAATTAAAATCGGTTAATAAACAAAAATGTTATTGCAAAAAAACAAGAAAAGGGTCCATTTTTTAATTTGTTTATAACTGTCGCATTTATTGTTAAAATTTTATAAAACCTATGACAAGTTGACGGTTTTGTCATACTTTAAAAGTGTGCCAAAAGTGGGCGCTGTAGGTGCAATAGTTTTCGCACAATTCAATTTGATTATAACGGAGGCTGCAAAAGTTATGAACTTTAAGTCTCTGTACAGGCGTTAATTTTCAACCAAACATGATTCTGAAAGCGTCATTGTAATCTTAAAGACGTAATTAAGCGACCTATTAAAAAATATCACCGTTTTTTTGACATTAACATTCTCAAATTGTGCATTAAAAA
>NW_019416857.1:220620-252508 GCF_000390285.2 Anoplophora glabripennis
ACATTTCCCGGATTTTTCATTTTTTGTTAACTTTAAAAAATCATTATAAACAAATGAAAAAACTTTTATAAACTTTTACAACGGAATCTTGTTTATTATGTATATAAAAAGACCTCCCAGAAAGAAAAAAATTTGTAGATACATTATTTAAACTTTTACAAGTTTTATGAAAGATTAATTCATTAACAATTGAATAACTAAGAAAAGTCAAGTTAAAAATTATTTTCCAACTGGGCTGTGTTCCTTCAAGTGTCTAGATGACACTATAATTTATTTAGATTTTTAAATTAATATTGAATACTATAAAAAAATTATTTTGTGTTGCACACTTTTGCTTGGCGGCGACGCGAGCCATATTTTCAACGTCAAATTAAAATTATAAATAATGGTGCTACAATTCCGGGAGCCGTGACTTATTTTACTGAAATTTTCTCCTCTTTCATGATCTTTTTTGAAATTTCAGCTATCTTCAATATCTTTTTAGTTATAGCTAAAAAAAAGGGAGTCTCCGCCTTTTTTCTCTTCGTTTTTTGTTTATAACAATTGCTATTTTTAATTGCGGATAAATTAAAAAATACTTCTTTCTCAGAATTTAATTTCGCATCCAATGTACTAACAACCATATTTTTAGGATTACATTAACTATTTTTCGCAGAAAACTCACTTCTCGACTAGACTATTCCAGAGAGAACGGATTTCAATTTTCTGTCGTAGTTATCAGTACGGAATCCTTAGTATTTGAAGTTATTCTAAGCTAATTAAACTTCGCCCTTCGGCTAAAATTGTGCCTTTGTTGAACTTTCTTACAATTTAAATCCATTTATTTCCATTCAGAGTTTACGCCTTCAGGGGTATAAATCTCTAAATATTGTTGCGGGAAACCATACACTAAAGCCGGTTCCAGATGATGAAGTGACTTGCCAAATATTTGTCAAGCGTAGACGAATGCCGTATTGTGTGAATAACGCATATCAACACGTCCGAAGCACATCTTTCATTTACCAAATATTTGACAAATGTTTGGCGAGTAATCGCACCCTCTAGAGCCGACATAAGAAGTATTTTTCATTAAATGCTAATATTGGAATAGAGGTAATTCGTAAAAAACAGTATATTTAAAATTCAGTAAAAAAATGAGTCTTAATTAAACGTCCGAAAAAACTCAGTTGTCCCTAATTGACGACAGTAGTATAAAATTGATTTTCAGGTTCCTTTTGAATACCTACTACATTTTAACAAGATACACAGTGTTTCATAACTCTACCGACACAGAGCAGGCACGTGTGGAGGATCTTAAAATATGCCGATTTGTTATGTAACATTTTATATTGGCATCTGAAGATAAGTCTTAAATTTTGAAAAACAATAATATTTCAGCAATGCCTTAAGGAGGTTTATCGGGGTCCGAGGGAAGTGAGCAGCTCAGGGGGGTCCTATGCTTTTCTGATGGGACTAAAACCCGCTGCCAATTGGAGAAAATTAAATTCTATTGAAATTATTTGCGATAAACATAATCTATATAGCAAAGAAATCTACTCATATGCACATAGCATACATATTGACTAATTAACAACATAAAAATATCATATTCAAGTAGTTTTAAATTATATTTAATGAACGCATAAAGACTATGTAGATGTGGCAACAGCGATAATAATTGACTAGCAGTTGTACACACTGCGAACCTACAGACCTCGGACATCGGAGATATTGCGCGTCAAATTCGGGTAAAGATGTGTACGCGTTCAAAAATGTATTATCCTCGCGAATATTTGTATCCTTTATTTAAAATCCGTAAATCATGTGAACCGGTAAAACAACGAGAATTATGTTAATTTAGTTCTAAAGAAATTAAATGACACTGGCGCCCATCTCTCGTCGAAGTCGAAGAAAATATTGGATGCAATTTTGAAGGTTCTGTGATAGAAATTACATTATTACTCACTGTTCGTGTTTTTAATCTCTATTTTAGTAATGTTACAAAAGTTTTGCAACTATAACTTATTTTTTAGATATAAAGTTTGCTGAGAAATATTTATGTTTCTTTGTTATTCCGTACAAATGCTTTTATCTCATGTATTACTAATTATATTAATCAAGTAAAGAAAACTTTATGTAACCCTAAATATTGCTGGGTAATGATTACGATGTTTTTATAAACCATTAAATATATTAAAAGGATTTATCAACTGTAATTTTTATTCCAATAAATATATCAGCTTATTCATTATTATGACCAAAAAATTAAAAGTATGCAGTTTTATGACTAGTAGGCTATGATTTCATGTGTCACTTTTGACGTTTACAAAAAAGTATCAAGAAAAAGCAATTTCATTAAATTTGAAAAAAAATGTTCCCGCTCTGTGTCGGTAGATTTATGAAACACCCTGTATATTTTTGCAGGATAAACAGTGGGGTTTCATAAAACACATTTTTCTCATAAAAAAATGACAAAAAAGAGACTGTTTACAGAAAAGCACATCTGGTCTATGCAAGAAATTTTTCTGTAGCAGTTCCTTGTTAACGTTCGCATTGTGTACGTTATACACCAACGGAAATTGAACAACATATATCAGGAAGACATTCACCACTGCTCACATTTCACGGGCTGAATATAGCTCGAACTAAGTGTCAGGTCTAAACATGTCAACGAACTTGCGGTAGCAAGAATAATATCCAAACTAAATGCGATATATCAAAATTTAAGAATCCAAGAGCGAAATGTTAAAGGAACACGGATAAAATTTGCATTTTCAGGCCAATTTCACCCTCTCCAGTTAATTTCTTAAGAGTTTTCTCCTGTTCATTCTCAGCTAGGTGCTAAACTTTGATGGAATCATAAGTGGCTGTGATGGATGACGCGATCAATGAGCAAAACACCTGAAAATTATGAGCGCGAGCTTCTGGAGAGTGGTATTTTAGATTTACCCGACATTAATCAACTTCCTTGACGCACCAGTAACCCCATTGCTTATACAGGCGGTAAATACTTCTGTATATAAATTCTCGAGTATTCAGTTTGTTTACAATTGCACCAAATAAAAACTATAGCTATATTTTGTTGGGTTGTGCGTGGCCTTGTATTTTTTTAATCTACAAAGTTTTTCTAAAACATGGTGCCATATTGAAACAAACAGGATGTAGGACATATTTTAAGCAAAAGGTTTCATATAAATATTGGTCCGGGAATTTAAGTTATAGGATGATAAAAGTGCTCTGCTATAAACTTAAAGGATTCAACAAAGGCGTTCTTGTATAATCGTTGAACAATTTTTGAGTTAGTTGCCACGTCATCTGTATAGACTTCTTGTAGTTTCTAGAGACGTACCGTTTTTTTCTTCAGGTGAAACGCTGAATCTGGAGATTAAGTCCCCTGACCGATATTTATATTTGCTGTGGGTACTGGTCTATGATATTCCTAGATATGGAAATAGAAACGTTATATCCAGTTTTGAGAATAAAAATAGGTTATTTTTCGAAACGTGCATGATTTAGTAATGTATACAGTGGGGTGGCCCAAAAAAAAACGAATATATTTTTTTTCGTGTCGTTTGTGAAAATATGTTAGTTTATCATGTTTTAAGAGCCCCCTCAAAAAATCAGTTCAAAAAATATTTTTTTGGAGGTCGCCCAAGATTTTTAAAAATTTCCAAAATTGTCAAAAATTGAATCTTTTTAAATTTTTTTTTCTCGTTATTTTATCATTGTCCAGGTTGAAAAAAATCTCGATTCTGAAAATTTCAAATCGATATTTTAATTTCTAAAGGTCCCCCTTATTTTAACTTGAAAAGTAGTGTACCTAAAATGTCTTCGAGCCACTTAAAAATAAATATCAACGAACTAATAGTTTTTTTTTTATTGAATTTGATGAACAAAAGAATAGAAATAAATTACGAGACACTTAAATTTTAAAAAAAATAGAAAATTATAAATATTTGATACNGATGTTTTTATAAACCATTAAATATATTAAAAGGATTTATCAACTGTAATTTTTATTCCAATAAATATATCAGCTTATTCATTATTATGACCAAAAAATTAAAAGTATGCAGTTTTATGACTAGTAGGCTATGATTTCATGTGTCACTTTTGACGTTTACAAAAAAGTATCAAGAAAAAGCAATTTCATTAAATTTGAAAAAAAATGTTCCCGCTCTGTGTCGGTAGATTTATGAAACACCCTGTATATTTTTGCAGGATAAATAGTGGGGTTTCATAAAACACATTTTTCTCATAAAAAAATGACAAAAAAGAGACTGTTTACAGAAAAGCACATCTGGTCTGTGCAAGAAATTTTTCTGTAGCAGTTCCTTGTTAACGTTCGCATTGTGTACGTTATACACCAACGGAAATTGAACAACATATATCAGGAAGACATTCACCACTGCTCACATTTCACGGGCTGAATATAGCTCGAACTAAGTGTCAGGTCTAAACATGTCAACGAACTTGCGGTAGCAAGAATAATATCCAAACTAAATGCGATATATCAAAATTTAAGAATCCAAGAGCGAAATGTTAAAGGAACACGGATAAAATTTGCATTTTCAGGCCAATTTCACCCTCTCCAGTTAATTTCTTAAGAGTTTTCTCCTGTTCATTCTCAGCTAGGTGCTAAACTTTGATGGAATCATAAGTGGCTGTGATGGATGACGCGATCAATGAGCAAAACACCTGAAAATTATGAGCGCGAGCTTCTGGAGAGTGGTATTTTAGATTTACCCGACATTAATCAACTTCCTTGACGCACCAGTAACCCCATTGCTTATACAGGCGGTAAATACTTCTGTATATAAATTCTCGAGTATTCAGTTTGTTTACAATTGCACCAAATAAAAACTATAGCTATATTTTGTTGGGTTGTGCGTGGCCTTGTATTTTTTTAATCTACAAAGTTTTTCTAAAACATGGTGCCATATTGAAACAAACAGGATGTAGGACATATTTTAAGCAAAAGGTTTCATATAAATATTGGTCCGGGAATTTAAGTTATAGGATGATAAAAGTGCTCTGCTATAAACTTAAAGGATTCAACAAAGGCGTTCTTGTATAATCGTTGAACAATTTTTGAGTTAGTTGCCACGTCATCTGTATAGACTTCTTGTAGTTTCTAGAGACGTACCGTTTTTTTCTTCAGGTGAAACGCTGAATCTGGAGATTAAGTCCCCTGACCGATATTTATATTTGCTGTGGGTACTGGTCTATAATATTCCTAGATATGGAAATAGAAACGTTATTCCCAGTTTTGAGAATAAAAATAGGTTATTTTTCGAAACGTGCATGATTTAGTGATATATACAGTAGGGTGGCCCAAAAAAAAACGAATATATTTTTTTTCGCGTCTTTTGTGAAAATATGTTAGTTTATCATGATTTAAGAGCCCCCTCAAAAAATCAGTTCAAAAAATATATTTTTTGGAGGTCGCCCAAGATTTTTAAAAATTTCCAAAATCGTCAAAAATTGAATCTTTTTAAAAATTTTTTTTTGCGTTATTTTATCATTGTCTAGGTTGAAAAAAATCTCGATTCTGAAAATTTCAAATCGATATTTTAATTTCTAAAGGTCCCCCTTATTTTAACTTGAAAAGTAGTGTACCTAAAATGTTTTCGAGCCACTTAAAAATAAATATTAACGAACTAATAGATTTTTTTATTGAATTTGATGAACAAAAGAATAGAAATAAATCACGAGACACTTAAATTTAAAAAAAATAGAAAATTATAAATATTTGATACTTACAGTGCGATAGTAAATTTTGCCTCGAGAAATTTTTTAAGTGTCTCGTGATTTATTTCTATTCTTTTGTTCATCAAATTCAATAAAAAAAATTATTAGTTCGTTGATATTTATTTTTAGAGGTCGCTTGAAAACATTTTAGGTAGGTACACTACTTTAAAAGTTAAAATAATTATCACTGATCTATAGAAATTAAAATATCGATTTCAAATTTGCAGAATCGAGATTTTAGTCAACCTAGAAAATGATAAAATAACGAGAAAAAAAATTTTCAAAAAACTCAATTTTTGACGATTTTGGAAATTTTTAAAATTCTCGAGCGACTTCTAAAAAATTTTTTTTGAGCACATATTTTGAGGGAGCTTGTAAAACATGATAAACTAACAGATTTTCACAAGAGACGCAAAAAAAATATATTCGTTTTTTTTTGGGCCACCTTACTATACAGGCATATTTTTATTTTTTATTTGTCTGCTTGTTTTATAAAATTTTGACTAGGAAAATATAGTTTCCAATATTTCTTTGGAGTTAATAAATAATTTATATGAAAAATTTTACTAAATTTCTAAATTGATTTATCTAAACTGTTCCTAAATATTTATACTTTGGGATGCTATCTGAATTGTCACAATTAAATAATTTTTCAATTTATTCCTTATTTTCTTTATTTACAATAAAAAATCTTGTGGCCACTGTCTTGGACATCAAAGATAATTTGTTAAAGAATACTTTTTTCACATTAATTTTGAAACAAATAATTTAAATAAAAAATCTGATATTAAGAATTTAAGTAACATTTATACGTTTATTTTAAAAATTGAAAAATATGTTTTTCAAAATTCAAATTTACCGCCCAGTAGGTTTGTTTTCAATTTGAATTGTTTGTCGAGCAAAAAAAAGCAGTTTTTTCATCGGTTTAAATAATTATGTTGTGGCTTGTTTTATGTCCACATGCTTTAGTCTTAATTTTATCATTTGCTCTTTGTTTACAATTTTATCAATATTTTAATGATAGCACTTGATGCTAACAGAAATTTTTTATATTATATGTATTTTATGTAATGTTGCTTAACTGGTCATTAACAATGTTTTTTTTATATAATTTCGTTATACATTTTTTCTAAATACAAATGAATAAAAAAGCGAATAAAAAAGATCTATTTTTTTCACCAATTCATAAACGTGTGATTTTAAATTAAGTACAAAGATATACTACACAAGTCTAACTCAGTAATGATTATAAAATCACTGTGGAAACAACAACTTTACAATTAAACTGAGCTCTACTACTCAAACAAATTTTTGGTACCTAACACCAACTTTTTTAGTTCTGATTAAGGTTTGGTTGACTAATCCTGCAATTAAATTGCCAGCAGGTGAGATTTTCTAAACCTCATTCGTATATCTATTTCATCCATAATAAATTAATTCCCGATTCACACTACCCCTGCACAGTAATGGCTGATGATGTTCTATTCTACATGCTTCGTTGACTTCATGGTTGCGCAAGTACTGCATTTTGTATTTGGAAGTAAATGATTAAATTATTGACATTACATGTTTAACATTAAATATTTAATTTCTCTCAATAAATATATCTGTATAATTCTGACGTAGACACTAATAAATAGTTACTTATATATAATTATTTTCACGATTAATTTAAAATCATCGTTACAGTGTTTTGGAAAATATATTTTTAATAAACTAAAGTTTCTTGCTATTCCTTTCTCAGGGCAAAATAGTTTTATTTACAAGTGGCAAAATATCCAAATAAACACAGATAAAACTAAAACAATACTACAAAAAAAAAATAATAACTTTGAGCAGCAATCAAGTCATACTCGTACTATGGTCTGCAATAACTTGTTCTGTTCGTAAAAAGTTCGTTACAACCAAATAACCACTGTCCACCGCACAATATCACACAAACAAACGGTCCCTAATAAACTGTTACCCACCGCGGAGCATAATAGGTGCGCGATTGTGTCGGAAATACCGCAAAATGCCGGCAAAAAATTCTCATGAACTACAACGGCAATTATGTGCTACACTCTCTCACCCTACGTAATTTAGTCATTAATAAAAGCCCTCCCTCACCACTCCTCGCTCGTAGCCGTTTGATGTAGCCAATTTATTCATAAAGCTTTAATTAGCGTCGCAATGGTAAGACGGGACGCTTTGCGATCGGGCACGGCTATAAATAAAACGCGCGCGAAAGGTAATCCCTAATCTGCTGCGCGATGGTTTTTATGATGGTCTATTTTTTAATCACAAAGTTAATACTTCATAGTGAGTATTAAATAAGTTTTTAGTTCAAGGATTAGCTGGGAAATTAATTATTTGTGTGGGGAAGGGGCGGTTGTTTTTAGCCTACAGGATAGGCTGCCTCTTTTGTATAAAGCAGTATGTGAAACTTAGGCAAAGATAGTAGACAAATATTTCTTAAATTAATATTTTGTACGTTATAGCGATTATGTAATTTATCACATAAATGATTATAAGCCACGTGCAAAGCTCTACCGTCGCAGTCCTTCGGAGAAGGCTTCATGAAATCTAGCAATGATTTTGAATAAGTAGACTTAGATCGTCGGGGCCATGTGTTGGGCATCTGGTATCGACTAACTGCGTCGGTTTAGCCCATGGTGAAGAGAAAAATCGATATTTCTAATAACGCGCGAAATACATTCCAAAAGACGTAGGAATTCCAAGATATTTAAATAAGTTGTTAGAATGCTGTGAGTGACATTTTTTTTTTCATATTTTGGTATTTTATTATTTTTTTCATCTCGAAAATTATGAACAAACGAAATATTATAATAAATACTTATGTATATGTAGGAATATTCTCAAATATTTCATTAAATGCACAATCGGTTGATAAACAGTATTTATTATGAACTAACAAAAAAACAAACAAGGTCAGGATGTTCTTTTATTTTATATTTATGTTACTATTTGACATTTTACGCAGTGTGGCACGAGCCAGAATAGTAGTTATCATAAAAAAATGGGAAGCAGAAATTTTTTAAGCATCTAGCTTCCTTTCTTTTTCTTTTTCTGATCTCGAAAATTATGAACAAACGAAATATTATGAGAACTGTATGTAGGAATATTCTTCAAATGTTTAATTAACATTTTGATCTAGGCTGTGTGGGTCGTCCACCGTGTTTAAAAAATCACACTTGCTCGGGCATAAAAAGTTTCTGCTTCCCATGTTTCTATGATAACTATCATTCTGGTTTATGCCACACTGCATAAAATGTCAAATACTAAAAATAAAATAAAAAATCTACTTGACCTGGTTTGTTTTTTTTAAAGAAACTTTATTGTTAATTCATAATAAATATTGTTTATCAACCAATTGTGCATTTTAATGAAATATTTGAAGAATATTCCTACATATACATAAGTGTTTACTATAATATTTCGTTTGTTCATAATTTTCGAGATGAAAAAAATAATAAAAACCTATATGCTGCGTTTTGAAAAAAAAAAAATGTCACGCGACACACTCGAACCAGCGATCTCGTGACTGTCAGTCCCGAACGCTACCAATTACGCCACGCTCCCAGTTGAAAAATGGGTCACATAATGCTAGTGGATTTAGCTGTCAGGTAAAACTTCAAAATTGATTATCTCGGTAATTTATGAACGTTGCGTCGAACTACTTCGAAAAATTCTTATTCAAGGTCCAAACTACACATACCATAAATATCAAAAATTACAAAAATCCGACTACCTTACCTTCTCCTGTAAGATGCACTGACAAACCAATGGAATTTTTGATAGCAAACGTCAAAACGCTAGTTACAATTTATAAAATACAAGAAATGGCAGCTCTGTTAACTTCTTAGGAGAAAATTTAAATAGTTTTGATTGTGGGAGATGATTATAAAACTCATCAAGAAGCGGCAGTCATTTTTAATAACTGGCATCCGAATAGAAATCTCGGAGAATAAGTTCAATATGACCAAAAATAATTAAAAATCGTCAATATTCATCAACGAGCACTCGATCATAATTGAGTTATTTCACTAGTATGACCAGGTGCATTTGGAAACAAAAAACGTATACTTTCTCAAGAAAAACGGCAAAAAACGAAAACGGGATTATTGTCGGCATTTCCTTTAATAAACATGGGCTGGGATGGAAACGCCGAAATGTTGTGCTGTACAAATTAAATATACTATTACTATTAAAAATTTAATTATTACCGCTGATAGTGCAGTAAAAACATTTATTAAAAAATACATTTTTTAGTTTTCCGCTAGAAATAACGTTGCCTGGCTGTGCCGTACAACTTTTAACTCAAGATAGTTTTTATATCAATCTCTGATATAATATCTAATTGGATGCAAAAACTTCTTCCAATGAAAATAAAAGAATCGAACCCCGCAAGATCGATTAATTCAATACTCTCAATTGAAAACGTATAGATTATCACTGACTAGATATTTCTTTGAACTCCGGTCCTGTCCGCAATTACCAATCTCTAAGCCCATCCCACTGAGTAAAACACACGTGGTTGCAGCATTTAAAATATATTCGTTTCTGAAGTTGTAGACGTTCGGGATTTAGCATAGAATTTTGAGTAATTTTTATCAAATCAATATAATTTTGGTATCATTGCAAAGCTAAAAGATAGACCCACTTCCCTCTTGTAAGCAATTTTTGATTTAAGCCTTTATTTTTACGTAAATAAATTGTAAATATGACGATTTCTTGCATAGTTTACTCTTTAAATTTAAACAATTAGAAACCAATTTTGAAAAAACTGTTACAAGACAGCAGTAGGAAAACACTTTGTCTTTCGATTGTTTTTTTATTTGGGCCGCTATGTTTATTCGTTTTCCAAATATGTGTTATGGGCCGAACCCTTAAAATGGGTTTATTTCAAGCGCGCTACGGACTCTTATAGTTAAGACATTTTAACCCCCGATAGGGGGGTTTTTAATCATTAATTTAAAAAAGTTGTATCTAATAAAAAATAATACGAATTTATGAAATGTTTTATTATTTCTAATTAGTACTGCTAATAGTAGTAAAAAAAAATTGTTGAATATTTTGTGCTGTATTGACTTTTATACTGATATGACTTCCTCCAATAAACATTTTGAAAGCGTTCAGAGCGTACTCGGAGAAAATTTTAAATATAATAGCTGAAACAAGCTAAAAACCTTTTTAAACGATTACAATATTATTTAATTCAGAATTAAAAATGACTAGATTTTGTCCTAAAAATAGCACCGACGTATTTAAAAAATGAACCTGATGATGGCCTCTCGAAGACGAAACGTCGGATTGCAAAAATGTTGACGCCATTGGATGGAGCGAAAAAAGTGGCAATGTAAATGTGCAATTTATTTTAAAATTCGGTTTCAAATAAAGCCAGAAAAAAAAACGATTTTGCAAAATTTTTTTCCGGATACCTCCAGAACTACTCGGAATTTTAAAACTTTCTAAACGGCATATTGTTAGGTATAAAAAATACAACTTTCCTCTAATTTGAGCCACCCCGTATCTCTTATCGTTTCCTAGATCCTAATGCTATCCCATCCTTATCTTGGACATACTGTAAATGGACATGAATAGCAAAGCGTATTACAATTTAATATAAATAAAACATGACCTTCAAAAAGTTTTTTTTTAATTTATAATTTGTTATTTTCATATTTTTATAAAAGAATCTCAAGACAGAATAGCATTTTTTTTATTAATGTTTGAAACATGGTCATCAAATTTTAATTTAATATAAAATAATAACCCTAAATTTTTGGCAATATTAACTGTATCAAGAATTTTATTATTTGTCGTTTAGCACGAAATTCCTAAAACATACAGCCTCTTATTTTGTGAATATAAAATTATTACAGAACATTTACTTGGATTAAGCGTTACGTTGTTCTTTTTTGCATAATTCGATGCCGATGTGTCAGATAAAATCATCATTTATGTTTTCCTCGGCAATTTTTATGTTCTTAGGATCGGAATTAAATATGTCTGTAGCATAAATTAAAAATAACAGTGTACCCAACTAAACCCCACATTTACGTTCACTACCAAAATACGTTCTTAAACACGTATTTTTAATGGTAGGAAAGTCTTGACAAATGAAGCTTATTACGAAAACTCAATAGCCCCGAAGCAAAGTACATTGTTTTCCATTATTAGTATCTGCTTCGAGAGTTATAGGTTCGGGACAATTAACAAAAACATTTTTTCACGAAATCGACGTTTTGAATATATAACGTACTTATTTAGTCTTTCTCGAGGCTATTTCACTATAAAACAAGTCTTATATCAGTAAAATTAATAAAATAAATTGTTTCCATCGCGTTATGCGAAGACAACTATGAAAACTTCTAATAATACAAAATTGTCTACTATCTACTATTTTTGAATCATTCATTTTCTTTCCACGAACAAACGCCTGTGAAAACCACATTCTATGGAAATTTCGCATTGTGACTCGCAACAGGAATTTAATACGATTATATCTACCCATTTTCCGCGAAATATGATCACCAGTTGGCAATATGGTAATAAATAGTATTATCCACTTTTAATAATTAATAAACCTTGTATTTGCTTGTTCATCTGTTGCATTAGGATGCCACCACTGTATCACATACTGCTTATTTGTTATTGTTATTACATTTGACGGTTTTATCACCTTTGGTAATCGAATGATCTGTTATCATTCACCGCCTGGATTAGGTACTGTTCATCGAATTCTTATCAAGATTCGGAGCTATGACCTTGACAGTCTTTAGGTGCTCGTGTGCAAGTAGATTATGTGAAATGCACATAATCGTACTTATATGTTGTAGTTTAACAAAGTAGGTCCTTCCTGTTTTCTCGCAATACGGTAATTCCACTGGAATACTAATCATCCTAAATTTTGGAAAAAAATCAATTTAATTATTCGTGTTTTGGTTCGAAATAACCACCTCGACTGTCAGATTTATCGCAACTTTATTTTTTTTTTAGAGAAAACCAAACAAAGTTAGCGAATAAGAAGTGCTTTTTCATTGCCAGTTCTAGAGGCCACCGATTATTAGTCACAAACTCTTAAATGTGACGTCACATATCTAGGCAACCTGCAACAAATTGTCATAGTTGAAATTGTACAGACCGAACCTGACCCTCGTTTACTATTGACATATACAGGGTGGCCAAATGAAAGCGAAACAGAGCCATTTTCAGGAACTGCGTCAAAATTGTAGAAAAACGCTCAAACCCGTCGATTTTAGATTAAAGGGGAACATTCTTTGTTGGTATTTTTGCCTCCGCCATTTTCACCCCCAAGCAAGGGTAAGCTTCACCCCAAAATATTTAAATGGCATTGGGGGTTGAGTAATATTTCTTTTGAAAGCTCTTACAATTCTCTTAACAACAGACTTTAAATTTTATAATTCCGCCCAATACTTATTAAGAATTTTGATTTTAAAGTTGAAACTTATGAACAAATAATTAGTAACGGTAAAAATGTCAGTCATTTGAGTTAAGTACGCCAATGGTTTAAATTTAGTATTTCTTGCGCTACATTTATTTTTGGCGATTTGTTATCACTTTCGTAAATAGACACAATTGTAAAAAACAAAAGTGAACGTAAAATTAGTGGATTCCAAATTAATTTCTGGTATTATTTGGAAGCGTTGGTTGGTAGTTTATTTAATTGTGTTTTTGAAAATTAATCACTGGTTTATTGCATTGCGGAAAGGGTAGATATCATTTCGCTTTACTTTATGAACAATAAATGTGCGAATAGAACAGCTCAGCTATTTAATGAACAACATCAAGATTGACATGTCAGGAGGAAGTATGTTCTAGAGTTAGTAAAAAAATTTCAAGAGACAGGGAACGTAGCCAATAAAAAACGAGAAATTGAAAAACCTGTAGTTAATGAAGCTAGTGAAGTTGCAGTTTTGGGACAAGTTCATCTTGATCCTACATTAAGTACTAGGCAGCTGGCATCTCTGTCTGGGATCAATCGAACTAGCATACAAACCATTTTGAAGAAGAATAAATTTCATTCATACAAAATACATTTAGCCCAGGAACTTGATGAGGATGATTATGACCGCCGTTTGCAATTTTGCGAAATAATGAGTGAGCGAGCAGGGAACGATCCACAGTTCCTTTTTAACATCTGTTTTTCTGATGAATGCAGTTTTTTCTTGAACGGGACGGTAAATCGTCACAATTGCCGCTATTGGTCCGATTCAAACCCAAGAGTTTTTCACGAGGTGGGTACACAGCAACCGGAAAAATTAAATGTATGGGCTGGAATTTTCGGTGACCGGCTGGTGGGTCCTTTTTTTCTACCTGGCCAAATGTATTTGCAATTACTGGAAGACGCTATTGACCCTGCCTTGACTGATATTATTGAAAATGTTCCAGAGTATGATGAAGATCATTTGATTTTTCAACAGGACGGTGCTCCTCCGCATTATGCGTTAATTGCCGTCAGTATTTGGACCAACGTTTTATACGGAATTGGATTGGGAGAAGAGGCAGCATTGAGTGGCCTCTACGATCACCGGATTTATCGCCCCTTGATTTCTTTTTGTGGGGATACCTAAAAAGTTAAATCTATAAAACACAGCCAGCGTCGCTGGAAGATTTGCGTCAAAGAATCTTCGACGAATGCCGTCGAATCACTCCGGAAATGCTTCGGAATGTGCGCGAACGTTTCGATCAAAATCTTTATTCTTGTATGGAAGCGGGCGGTCATTAGTTTGAACATTTAATCAACTAAGTAGTAAGTAAGCAACTAAACATATTTTAAATTTTAAAATGTAAATTTTTTTCAAAGTATTCTTTTAGTTTAGTTTAGTTTAGTTTAGTTTAGTTTAGTTTAGTTTATTGGTGCTAGATATACATAAGTATTTACACAAGTCAAAAAACCAAGAAAGGGGAAAAGCGAATGAACATAATAATGAGGATAGAGTCCTTTAGTAAGAGTAAGATTAAAATCTAACGTCTAAACATACAAAATCAAAATGTAAAATACCGCGGAATTGGGCGGAATTATAAAATTTAAAGTCTGTTGTAAAGAGAATTGTAAGAGCTTTCAAAAGGAATATTACTCAACCCCCAATGCCATTTAAATAATTTGGGGTGATGCTTACCCTTGCTTGGGGGTGAAAGTGGCGGAGTCAAAAGTACCAGCAAAGAATGTCCCCCTTTATTCTAAAATCGACGGGTCTGAGCGTTTTTCTACAATCTTGACGCAGTTGCTGAAAATGGCTCTGTTTCGTTTTCATTTGGCCACTTTGTATACTATAAAAATGAACAACTTCAAAGTAATTTATTTTTACAAGGACTTAGAAATATTTAAGAATAACCAACACGTGTTTGGTAAAATAGATACGCTAATGTGCTTAAAACTCTCAAAAAACGATATAAAAGAGTATTCATAAATTTAAATAAGTAAAAATTTAACATTAGCCGTGTTATTCCTAATACGCATGCTCGGTAAGAATAGCCTCATACGCAGGTGAGATCTTGTTGATATGTCATCGCTGTCATCATTAGCGCATTTTCTCTTGTTTTGTTTAATCTTGGCATTTTCTAGTTCTACTAAGTATTTTTATTGTTTTTCTTGATATTGTGCTGTCAGTGTGTTTATCGAGTGTTTTTTGTTCTTCAAGTGGTTTATTATAATAGACGTACTCTTAAAAAATACCAAACTTTTCCTGAATGATACCCTGTTGCGAGGCTACTTCGCTTACATACCGACAAAGATAGGCTCGTTTGATAGCGACAAAATTGCGGCAACGCCTCGCATATCGGAAGCGATTGCAAAAGTAAAGTACGTATTTATTATTGCAAATTGGTTTTATGGCGCCCGAGTTTGTTTAATAACGTTATCTAGTTTATTTTTTCACACGTAATTACATAAATATTTCCTTTGAGCTCGCTAGCCCCCACTGAAAAGAATTCCGATCCGAGAGTAAACTAAAAATTTTATGACGCGGTGTTAAATACGCACGGACGATCAGTAAAGCATGGCTATCTTTGATCTGACCACTTCTAATGTGCTCAGATGAATGCCTACAACAAATGAATCAGTTTGAATTTAGCAGCAGAGGCGTGTGTAACTATATTGTAAGTATTCGAGTAGGTATACCAAGTAGCAGTGGCGGCTAGCAAAAATAATTAAAAAAATTTGTTGCTATGACATATTCTTTTAGCAAAAAGTAGAAAATAACATAACTAGCTGACCCGACAGACGTTGTCCTCTCCAAAGTTCAATAAATTTATTTGTGATCATTTTGTGAATTTATGAAAGCTATTGAAAATGTGTAACGATTGTGGGCATGAGTACATTCAGAAGTACGCCAATGGGAAATTTTACATGCGTTTCAGATTTTTATCCAAATTTTCGAGATTTTATTTTCAATTCAGATCATTCAATCGAGTTATTTCCATTTCGGGAGCGTAACGAACAAAATAAAAAAAACAATCAACCAAATATGCCATTTCTATCATCAGTTATGATCGAGAGTGCATTTTTCTGCCCATATATCAAATATGGCTTAATTCCAATAATACACACATAAAAATAATTGTTTAATTCAATGCAGTAAAATTTAAACTAAACAAATAATATCTTCCCATATCCGCAATGCAAACATGTCTTTGAACAAAGAATATTATTTCTTTAACATATTTATTTCAATTAAATAATAAACGCTTCACATGAAAAATATTTATGTATTGGAATAATGTAGTACATATTGTTGACTCAAATTTTTCATTGGTTTAGAGAAAACATTTGTAATTTTATTTTAAAAATACTATAAAATTAATATAACATTACATTTGTTCTAACAAAACAAAATATATGTTTGAAAGAAAATTATTGTTTTTTAAATATAAATAAATGGTTTTATTTGATATGAGACTATAACTTTCCTGAATTAAATAAAATAGTTCTTTGGAATAAAAATTTGGAACTTTTTTAGGAAAGATAGGGTAAGGTTAAAATAAAAGTATGAGTATGTTTGAATGGAATGTATTTTTTCTTAAATAAACGTATACACAAAACATTACAAATATAAGAAATAATTTTAAGAATTAATGTTCCTTAGCTGTTTATGTATAAAATAACATTCACAAAAATATAAATAATTTTTCCGAGACAGTGTGAAATACGGTAGGTTTAACTGTTCCTAAAGTTTTAATGTCTACCGTTACAAAATTTTCAGAGATCTTCACAGAATAAGCACTATGATGCAAATCATAATTTAAGGTAATTAATAAATAGAAATGAAAACAAATTATTGTATTGTTGTCTTCATTAATAATGATGTTTTCTATTATACCGAAAGAAGGATTAGGATACCTAATAAAACACAAGACTTGATTTTGTAAAAAATACCATTAATTTTTAACCATGGCACGCAAAAACTTGAAGATGAAATTTCTGAATTAGATGGAAGGATAACGTCTCCTTTTATTAAATTTTGAATTGGTCCATGTTCAAACGTGTCTATTAGTCCTTTTGTGATAAAATTCTATACGATAATTTAAGCTGCGTCCGCATACAAAGTGAAAAATGTACATTTTTTCTACATGTAATAAGGGTAGCTAAATATTTTAAATCTTTATGTTTTACTTCGTATCTAATGGAGCTAACATGTATTACAGGTCCAATTTTCTTTATTATATTTGGGTAGTGAAGCAAAAAATTAAATTTAGGCTTTAAATTTTCTTTAAATAGTTTTAAACACATTAGGTGATGGTCTTCAATAAGACATTTTAAAAAATCAATGGATTCATCATTAAAGATAGACAAAAATAACATTTCGGTTATTTCTAATAAAATTAAGTATAGTATCCATGTTTTATCATTTTCTGGAACTAAATCTCTAATAATTAAATGAAAATTTAAAACTAAGGAAAGCATGAAGATGACAGTAATATAACCGTTTCTAATTTGTTCATGCATACTTAATGTTTGGAGGAATGTTTTTATTTATACATATAAGAGTTATACTTAATTCGAGCATTTAGTAATGTAGCTTAATGTAAAATAGTTATTAGTTAATAAATTGTTAATAATTTTCGCCATTTCATAACGATGGATTCCTTCGAAAAGGTTATGCATTAAATCACAACTAATATTTTTATATATGTGAAAGTCATCCAGTTCAATGAAAATGCAATTTTCCTTAACACATAATCAGAAGCAGTTAAATGTTCTAAGTAGTCTTGTTCTTGTTTAAGACTACATTACACACTCCTACGATGTATTACACAGTACAGTACACAACAGACTATACACCACACACACTCACACTACACTGCAAGTTATGAAACACATACGAGACAAGTAATATAACTGTATGTGGTAGAAGTTAAAAGTCTAAATGCCTTTGGCTGTCGCTGACAAGTTAATCCACACTTTTCGCCGTAGTTTTAAAAATATGATAGTTTTGAATTAAAACAATATACTAAAATCAACTATACCACATCTTTAAATGCAGTTTATCTGAAAATTTAACGATATGATAGTTTTATGTCAATAAATACTATTATTCCTTTGATAAAATAAGTGTTTTAATTTGGACTTATGATTTATTTGTTTTAATTAAGTTCATTTAAATTAAAATAACCAAAATGTAGATACAACCTTAAAACATGATTGTTTCAAAGAAATTGATTTGTTTTACATTATAATTTACTATGTTTTAATACATCATATTATATGTTTACATTTAGGATGTATCTTTAATTCTAATAAATTTTCTAAACATAAAATAGAATTGTTCCAAATACATGAGTAATACTGAAATAAAGATATATGATCAAATTAAATAAATATTTCTTCATAAGAAACAATTGCTCTTAAAGAAATTTGTAGTTTATTATTAAAGATACCTTTTTATGTGTGTAGATATACGCCGATCTCCGGTTTCGGTTTAGGGAAGGGATAGGTCCGGCACGCCGCTGTACCCAATGTCGGGTCGAAACAGCTAATCTCATACAGGGTAGGAAAGTACCGATGGTCTATCTGAAGTTACGTGAAAGCGATAAAGTAAGCCATAGAAATCCATGTGATAGACAAGAATGGGTATAGTGAAGGCGTCTAAGAGTCACCGCCCATTTCGCCCTTCCACAAATAAGAAGTGGATCTTATTTGTGGAAGGGCGAAACGGGCGGTGACTATGGGAGGCCTTCATTATAGCCATCCTTCTCTATCGCATGGATTTCTATGGCTTACTTTATCGCTCTCACGTAACTTCAGATAGACCATCGGTACTTTCATATCCTGTATAGTCGCATCGTTATAATATTTGAACATCGATGAATTAACGTCATTAGCAACATTGTTTTTTTAAATAATTTGGATCGAAAATCAGTTTTTCCGGAATATTGCAAAAACTTGATTTTAGAGAAAAGTGTTCAACGAAATAAAAATAGATAGATTAAAATCGGATGAATTGTTTAGAGGCGCTGTGATTTTTTGATAAAAAAAGTCTAACTTGACTCCAAAAGGGCGTAGGGATATATTTTTATAAATGTGTGTTTTTTAATTGGCAATATAATCACATTTTTTATAATTAAATATTATGCATGGTTTTGGAGATAATCTAAATCTTTATAAAAATAAGTGGTAAAAGACTATTTTTTGTTGTAAAAATCAAAAGGGTCCCTCCCTGGCAGTAAATCAAAATTCCATTTAAATACAAAGCTATGTTAGGTTTTAAGCTTTAAAAATCGATTTTCTAAACCATTTTTTGTTAATAACTTTCGGAGAGACATAAGGTTAAAGTTATACATTTTTGAAATGGACGGGATAAAAAATAGAATTTTTCAGAAATTATTGGACCCACAGCGCCCATCTTTCGCACAATTTTGAAGAACAACAATTAAACTCACAACGTTTAGGCATATTTATAAAATTCCAACAAATAATAACCAAGTTATGAATAATTAAAAAAATGCTGTTTTTCCACGTTTTTTTGAAGTTTTTTTGCAATAAATTTTAAACATTTTATCCGATTTTAATCTATCAGGCGGAATTTTGTAGGTCTTTTTATCGCGCATATTTCGTCTGTTGAACACATTTCTCTAAAATCAACAGTTTTTCCAATATATTGGAAAAACTGATTTTCGACTCAAATTGTTGAGAGAGATGAAACACCATTTCTACAGCCTTCCTCTGCACATTTCAATAACAAAATAGCGGACGTCAATTCATCGATTTTTTTACTCCATTTACTGCTATACTCGGCACTAAAATATTTGAAAAACTTGTTCCCATAGTTATTTACCCATACCCATATACAGGTTTGGTCGCCCAGTTGAAGAATGCGCGCGTGGACAAACTACGCACACACACAGCCGTACTGGGCGACCGGCCATAAATTTTAGTTGTCGACAAATTGCCTAGCAGTGCAGTGCAGCAATGCGGAATTTGGTGTGATTCGGGTAATTTTAATTTATTATAGGCACCTTCTATCAAACATTCATATTACAATTGCGAAAGGGAGAAATAAGGGAGATATTTTGTTTACTAATATTATCACGACATGGCATTTTGGAGGCCTTTTGAAACGGAACAAGACGAAATATCGCCAGACAATATTGAATTAGTAGAACCGGTTGTTGATGAAACAGATTTAGAATTTAAAAATTAAGATTTACATGTTCAATATCAGCGTCTCTTTTTAAATATTTACGATTGTTTAAAAAATTAAGAAAATGAAAAATCAGATAATGAAATTATAAATAGAATTCACATATTAACTAAAGTTTCAGGGTCTACAATTTTTCGTGTTATTAAACAAGGTGTTATAGATCATTGCGTAAAGAGGAAGCGAAAAAAAATTAAAAATATCGATGACATGACGAGAGACGTAATTCGGCGGACAATTTATATTTTATATGAAAAAAATTGAGAACATAAATAATTAAAATATGTTGTTGGCCAAATCAACATACAAGGTGTCCCGTTCATGTTTCAAGTTGTTACTTTCCAAATGGTCTTCCGTAATTATCTTTAAATCAGCTAAAGATAAAAATTTCAAAATTTGTACACGAGTAAACATTAACTGAGCGTTAAGAATAATGTGCAAACGGGTTCTTTCTGAAAAGTCGCCAATACAGGTAATTGAAGGGTTACAATCGAAGAAAAAATATGTTAAAAATCAGAATTTATTACATTTCTAAACGGTTCTGTAATCTCTAAAGGATACTACAAAAAAAGTATACTTGTCGAAATTCGGTAGCATGTACCATTTTCGAGAAAAATTAAGTTTAATTTTTTTTGCTCACATAAGCGGCATAAGTACATTAACAAAATATTAAATTGAAAGAGGACCTTATCATTGATCAAGCTGAAGACATTTAGCTACCAATAGTATTTACATTTAAGACTATAATTTTAATTTCTTACGTATCACATGAAACAGTTAAATTGTAAAACATTTTATTAAGTAAAAAAAATAAAATTTATTTTAAGTTTCAGTTTGTTGTAAATTAACATTTAAAAAAGTAAATCAAAATAAACAGATTATGGTAATTAATTATCTATTATTAACTAATTTTAAATTTTGTAAACTACTACACTACCACTAGATACTAACAATTGCTGTATGGACTGAATTGTTGATGGACATGAATGCTTAAAAAAAGTGATAAAAACAGAAAAATATTAGGAAACAGACTCGGAGACATGCAGGACAAAATAGCTGCACAATTAAATAAATGTGCAAACTCGAAATACTACAGTATATACTGAAATTGTCCCCCATTTCCTTCGATGCAACTTAATTTTTCTCGAAAATAGTATCTACATGCTACCGAATTTCGACAAGTATACCTTTTCTTTGTAGTATGGTTTAAAGTTTACAGAACCGTTTAGAAATGTAATAAATTTTGACTTTTAACATATATATTTTTTCGATTGTACCCCTCCAATTACCTGTATCGGCGACACAGAAAAAACTGTTTCTGTGCAGTTTTCTTCTGGCAAAAAAGTCATGGTCCCTCTCCAGATAATTGTAAGTAGTATGACAATCCAAGCCTCACTGTACTGTAAATAAAACTTATTATTTCTATTAAGTACAGGTTCAAAAACGAATTATAACTTATTCGATTAAAAAAACGTATCTGATATTATTAGTGTTCCGTTGACTACGTATTATTTATTACTCCTAAATAACTCGCCCCCACATAAAGTTACGCTCTATATATCCTCTATTATTGGGTTCTCCCTAACAAGAACTAACGTCAGAAATAGAATTGGGGATCATGATATCACCCTAATTGGCACTGGCTTATCCTGTGAAAGTACCGCGAGTCAAATCAAACGCCGGTCCCGATACAGCGCCACCAAGAATTATATACGGGCCAGTAATGATTAATTTCCCTGACGAATTGGAGCCTAATGAGACGCAAAGCGGTTAATGAGCCTAATTGATACCGGATTGACCTTTTCATTGAAGCCCTGCCTTAACTAACTTTATTGTCCTCGGTATTGTTGGAAATGTAGAATGCCAATACCCGATACGGGGGGAATTTCGTAGCAAAAGATACCTAGATGCGTGTATTTCGTCCCTTCACGTTATATGTACAGGGTAAAACTTAAATATGTCCATAAAAATAAGTCTAGTGAAAGTGGTTTTACAAATTTTCAAATATTTACGGAGATACTAGTTTTTATAAGTACATCTATCAACATGTACATTTTGTGAACTGCTATCGACATGAAACGTAATAGTTTTTTCATGCATGCCAACGAATTTCGAGTTTGCCAAGTCAGGCGTCAAGAAAATTATTTAAAATAAGACAATCTTTTAGTATCATACTGCAGGTTACATCTAACGCCACTGTAGGTACTGTGATAGATTTTAATTAAAAAAAATAATAAATTAACTAGTTTTAAGAGGGAATTAAGCATAAAATTTGCAGTAATTTTAACACTAATTTTACAGGAAACANCTTAAATATGTCCATAAAAATAAGTCTAGTGAAAGTGGTTTTACAAATTTTCAAATATTTATGCAGATATTAGTTTTTATAAGTACATCTATCAACATGTACATTTTGTGAACTGCTATCGACATGAAACGTAATAGTTTTTTCATGCATGCCAACGAATTTCGAGTTTGCCAAGTCAGGCGTTAAGAAAATTATTTAAAATAAGACAATCTTTTAGTATCATACTGCAGGTTACATCTAACGCCACTGTAGGTACTGTGATAGATTTTAATTAAAAAAAATAATAAATTAACTAGTTTTAAGAGGGAATTAAGCATAAAATTTGCAGTAATTTTAACACTAATTTTACAGGAAACATTAAGCAACTTTATTAATTTCATAATTTAAAATATTAAAACAGCACTATTTGAAAAAGCCAGTCAAAAACAATTAATTTAACAAAGATTCGCACCTATTGAAGAATGAAACAATGAATTACTACAAAAAACGTTAAGACAACCTGTCAAATTAAAGATGCCATGATCTTCCCATCACAAGAAAAGTCAATATTTGTCATAGTAAAGACATAACCTCTTATTATGACAATAAAACTATTTTGGATAACGGATTGCAATACGCAAACAACGAGTACTAAATATAAAAGAAATACATGTGTTGATTTTGTACAAATACGCTTTAAATAAAATGGAACACTTCCCGGTAGTACAGAATGATGATACTCGAAAATTATTCAAACAATTGAACTTTGAACTAAAAATAAATAAAAAACATAAAAATAGTGTTGTCGAGAACTGTAAATATTTTTAGGGAGCCATTTCAAAGTGTCTGTCGTATCCTGTAAAAAATACTTGTTAATTTAACTTTTTTCTTCTTCCTATTTCATCTAAAAGATTAGAATTTAAGAGATGTGCAACATTGCACAGTTGATCTTTCGTACGAAAAGAAGCGATTAAAATAAATTATATTGAGCGTAAATACCATAGCGAAATCAGTGGTTCTCAACAAGTTTTCATGGCAAAATCATGCATACTTATTTTAAAGACATTTTAATTTTTCTTCGCAAAAATACTACACTGTAAATGTTAAAATATATGTAGTAATTTAAGTTTCACCCTATTATTGGTATTGGTTTGTTAATATGCTCGCAAACTACTGAAAAATGGAAATCAGGTGAAACTATTTTTCGTTCAAGGATGCCATTTTCTATGTGATTGCAACAATAAACTGTTCTTTGCAAACATGTTGTTTTGAATTAAATCCAACTTAACTTTATTATGCACGGTTTTTATTTACTAATCATCAAACACCACGAGTTGCTTCTATACGCTTGAAATTAATGTGTTATCGGGGGTAGTTCAAAGAAAGTTTGATCAAAAACTGCTTCATCCCAAGATGTCAAAATGTCGAACTTGAAAATGTTAAAATTATTTGAATCGTAAAAAATAATAAGTCATACGTTAAAATAAAATAAATATTATTTTCATTTTAATACCCCTGAATACTCGTCTTGCTGCCGTTTTGCCAATTAGAAATTGAACGCGCTGTATAGCTAACAATAATGGTATTTTATTTCTTCTAATTCGAGATTCGAGAGAACTTTTTTAGTTCGTGACCTTAGAACATTAAACAAAACACTGTGTTCTTGCTGAACAGCCAACTAATGCAGCACTATATATATTTTGGATGGATAATGGATATGTAAAAACTGGATTGGCAGACATATTTCTTTGCAAATTGAATATGTTATTTCATATCTATTGACTTATCACACTGATACGATAAAAAAATGTTTGGAACCACTGATTCTACCTATAACGTAGTTTTCATCAGAGTTTTCGTACGTTGCCATCGTGTCCATTAATTCATTGTTACTTTCCAGTTGGGCCATTTTAGTATGTTTATTAGCATTTATTATTTAGCACAGGCACATTCATAAAAATAAAACACAGTTAAAAGCAAAGGTCAAGAAAAATAAATAATTTCACTTAAGTAAAGCGTTCTATTTACGGTCACAGTTATTCACCGTTTTTATGTAGTATGTAACACGGCGATGATTCCAGAGGTCCTCAATAAGTTTTAACAAATTTGATTATTATTTTGCGTTTTTAACGATACTGGTTATTGAAAATGTTTATTATTCATGCGTTCTACCTTTCATTAAAGAAATGCTCTCTTATATATCATGTATACCGTTTAATAAATCAGAGAGTAGTGGAACAACTACGTATTTCACAATTTTACAAAATACAACAACCATCCCTATATCATTGTTGCCGTATAAAACTTCATCTTTGAAAAGAAATACCTACGCAATTATCTAAAATAAATGTTCATTGGATTGTTACTTTAGTACGAAAAAAGCAGCGTAACCTCTGTGGTTTTAAATTTATTGTATTCGGTCAGATAAAAAAGTATATATTTTTGCTTTTCCCGAAATTTATTTTCGGTTACTTTCTCGAGCCGCGAAAAAAGCACAGTCGATGTAACCTCTAGATTTTTAAGCCCCTAACTACCCGTAAAATAAAACCTTGGTACTTTATTCAACAAGGACGAACTCCGTACGCGGATTTTATATAAACAAGGGCCGTAAAGCGCGCGCAAATAGCCATTTTAATATTTTCTCGGGGGGTTATCGCGGCTGCCTTTACAGGCTCAATTTGCGCGGAATGGATTTTCCCATAGGTGGAGTGTATGAATTTCTTGCAAAAAGACGTTATGCGCTTTTTTATAAATTACTACCACGCGCGGGTAACGGTGCGTAGCCCCATTACGCTGGAGTTTATGTTGGTACGTTGGTGGGATATTAGGTGTATGTATTATGTCGTCGTTTAAGGAAGGCATTTTTCAATAAAAAGTGGTGAAATTTTAATATCCGCGGTTTGTAGTCGTGGCAAACCGAAAATTGCGACGCACACAAGACACACTTTTTAAATGTTGGATACAATTATTGTAGACCCTGGTGTTAGAAAGAGATAAGCGCCAGTATGTAAATTGTTCAGAAGAGGCAAAATAAGTTTTGTTTCACGTAAATTTTTTGTTGTTGTTTTCATATAATTTAGCTAACACTTGTTTTTAAGTTCTAGTGAATATTCGTATAAATTACGATTATACAGGGTGGCCAAATGAAAACGAAACAGCCATTTTCAGGAACTGCGGCAAAATTGTAGAAAAACGCTCAGACCCGTCGATTTTAGATTAAAGGGGGACATTCTTTGCTGGTATTTTTGACTCCGCCACTTTCACCCCCAAGCCAGGGTAAGCATCACCCCAAAATATTGAAATGGAATGGGGGGTTGAGTAATATTTCTTTTGAAAGCTCTTACAATTCTCTTTACAACAGACTTTAAATTTTATAATTCCGCCCAATACTTTGAAAAAAAATTACATTTTAAAATTTAAATTATGTTTAGATGTTTACTTACTACCTAGTTGATTAAATGTTCAAACTGATGGCCGCCCGCTTCCATACTTCGAAACGTTCGCGCACATTCCGAAGCATTTCCGGAGTGATTCGACGGCATTCGTCGACGATTCTTTGACGCAAATCTTCCAGCGACGCTGGCTGTGTTTTATAGATTTTACTTTTTAGGTATCTCCACAAAGAGAAATCAAGGGGCGATAAATCCGGTGATCGCGGAGGCCACTCAATGCTACCTCTTCTCCTAATCCAATTCCGTAGAAAACGTTGGTCCAAATACTGACGGACAATTAACGCATAATGAGGAGGAGCACCGTCCTGTTGAAAAATCAAATGATCCTCATCATACTTTGGAACATTTTCAATAATATCCGTCAAGGCAGGGTCAATAGCGTCTTCCAGTAATTGCAAATACATTTGGCCAGTCAAATTACCAGGTAAATACAAAATTCCAGCCCATACATTTAATTTTTCCGGTTGCTGTGTATGCACCTCGTGAAAAACTCTTGGGTTTGATTCGGACCAATAGCGGCAATTGTGACGATTTACCGTCCCGTTCAAGAAAAAACTGCATTCGTCAGAAAAACAGGTGTTAAAAAGGAACTGTGGATCGTTCCCTGCTCGCTCACTCATTATTTCTCAAAATTGCAAACGGCGGTCATAATCATCCTCTTGAAGTTCCTGGACTAAATGTATTTTGTATGGATGGAATTGATTCTTCTTCAAAATGTATGCTAGTTCCATTGATCCCAGACACAGATGCCAGCTGTCTCGTACTTAATGTAGGATCAAAATGAACTTGTCCCAGAAAAAAACGAAATGATAACTACCTTTTCCGCAATGGAATAAACCATAGTGTTTAATTTTCAAAAACACAACTAAATAAACTACCAACCAACGCTTCCAAATAATACTAGAAAATAATTTGGAATCCACTAATTTTACGTTCATTGTGTGTATATCATTCATTTCTGTTTTTTACAATTGTGTTTTTTTTACGAAAGTGATAACAAATCGCCAAAAACCAATGTAACGCAAGAAATTCTAAATTTATACCATTGGCGTACTTAACTCAAATGACTGACATTTTTACCTTTACTAATTGTTTGTACATAAGTTTCAACTTTAAAATCAAAATTCTTAGTAAATATTGGGCGAAATTATAAAATTTAAAGTCTTTTGTAAAGAGAATTGTAAGAGCTTTCAAAATAAATATTACTCAACTTCCAATGTCATTTAAATATTTTGGGGTGATGCTTACCCTTGCTTGGGGGTGAAAGTGGCGGAGTCAAAAATACCAGCAAAGAATGTCCCCCTTTAATCTAAAATCGACGGGTTGGAGCGATTTTCTACAATCTTGACGCAGTTTCCGAAAATGGCTCAGTTTCGTTTTCATTTGGCCACCCTGTATACTGTCGTAATATGAGTTTCGAGCTTTTCGAATTTCACATGTTTCCAAAATAATTCGATAATCTTTCAACAAAGTTATCTGCCAGGCATAAATCCCTCCAAAACTTAGGAGCCATAAACAAATAATCGCAGACGACCTACGACGAACATCGGGAAACATATAGTGGGAAAATACAATTTCACGCATGTTTTGAAAATTTTCCGAAATTCCCCTAATTACCGCCAAAAGCCATCAGCCGTACCAGACGATGATGACAGAGTAAACAACGAAACGCCAAACCTCCGTCGATAAGGCAGGAAGTCGCGAAAATTTTCACACAGTTTCAGATTTCTGGGAAATTAACTCCGTATTTTAAAAAACGCGAACTGCAACAAGACAAGGGGCTGCACGTCACTGCAAGACTCTAGCGGAGCCAGCTTGGAGTGCGTTCGGTCGTCCACCCGAGTACATTGCAGTCTAATAACCAGGATCTGAACCTGGCCAAAACATAAAGTAGTTTTGAAGTCCAGATACACTTTTAATTGCAAACTAGAGCGTCTTCAATTGCAAAGTGGTTAGATTTTATCAATTTTTTGGGGAAATTTTTTTTTCCGACATTCATTTTTTCCAAAAATTTTGGATATCAGGGCTCACCCTTAGTTCTTCAAGTTGAGAGTTGAAAATGGACTTTTCTTAATTTTTTTTGTAATTTTTATCAAATTTGGAGAATTTTCAGGTAAAAGGGACATTATCTGAAGCAATGCGTCCATTCTCAACGGTCTTGTTCCTTTTAAAAAGCCTTCTGGTACTCCACTGACATTATTTCTCGCATACTCGAAACAACGCGTTCCCAACATAAATATTTGTTTGCCAACAAAATTAACATCGCATAATGTCGGTAGAGAGCGAGAGAATTGAACTGAGACAGTGGATTTTTCTGGAACGTGACGCATATCCATAATAACCCGCATGGTATCGCATTAGTACCAGTTACAAAAAGTTAGTATTTACCCGCAAATATGTTTAAGTAATGAATGTTATCGTCTAGAATAAATGTTGCCTGTTTGTGTGTTTCTGCTAAAAATATATCGCGCTTAAATTGTCTCGTAAAATAAAAGTCTATAAATTTTTTTTCATACTGGCTGTGGGTGTTAAGTATTAGTATACACACGTACAGTCCAATCGCCCAGACAAAATTGTATTTAAAGATGGCATTAATTCTGAAGTACACAATTTTTTGTACGTTACTAGTATTTTGACAGTAGATGAGGAAAAATAATTGTTCTACACTGGAGCAGACCGGGAAAATTCGGAAAATGGCGGGAAAAATGCAAGAAAGCTTATTTCGTGAATAACTTGAAAAATATTAGGAATTTCACACACGTGGAAATGATTTAAGTTGTACAGCATAAAATTATCTGTAAAAAAGGTATGTAGGTACATATGTATGATATTTTTGAGAAAATTGAATTGTCCCAAAAATTTTGTATTTTGATCAGAAGATTTGGAATGAAGGTGAAATAATATAAAGAGATAAGAGATTCGTAGAAAACTGAGGATTTGTTACAGCTGGAATGTTTTTTTTTTAAATCCACAGTTTTGATTGACAAATTATAACTAGCAAAATGCCAACAATCTCGGTACCAAGCAAGTAACTAAGACCACAAAACCATATTATATTATATTAGCTCCTATTTTTGTTGCCGCTGAATTAATAGCTATTTATGGTACTAGTGTGTTACGGAATGTACACTGAAAGAAATGGGCTTATTAAACTGTTTATCTAGAATAATGTGTATAACGCGTATTAAAACTTTTATAACCAATATAGAACTTTTATTAAAAAAAAAGCAATCATCTCCATACTCATTATTCAATCAGTTTAACTGGAAGGTGCTNCATTGGCGTACTTAACTCAAATGACTGACATTTTTACCTTTACTAATTGTTTGTACATAAGTTTCAACTTTAAAATCAAAATTCTTAGTAAATATTGGGCGAAATTATAAAATTTAAAGTCTTTTGTAAAGAGAATTGTAAGAGCTTTCAAAATAAATATTACTCAACTTCCAATGTCATTTAAATATTTTGGGGTGATACTTACCCTTGCTTGGAGGTGAAAGTGGCGGAGTCAAAAATACCAGCAAACAATGTCCCCCTTTAATATAAAATCGACGGGTTTGAGCGTTTTTCTACAATCTTGACGCAGTTCCTGAAAATGGCTCTGTTTCGTTTTCATTTGGCCACTCTGTATACTGTCGTAATAATATGAGTTTCGAGCTTTTCGAATTTCACATATGTTTCCAAAATAATTCGATAACCTTTCAACAAAGTTATCTGCCAGGCATAAATCCCGCCAAAACTTAGGAGCCATAGACAAATAATCGCAGACGACTTACGACGAACATCGGGAAGCATAGAGTGGGAAAATACAATTTCACGCATGTTTTGAAATTTTTCCGAAATTCCCCTAATTACCACCAAAAGCCATCAGCCGTACCAGACGACGATGACAGAGTAAACAACGAAACGCCAAACCTCCGTCGATAAGGCAGGAAGTCGCGAAAATTTTCACACAGTTTCAGATTTCTGGGAAATTAACTCCGTATTTTAAAAAACGCGAACTGCAACAAGACAAGGGGCTGCACGTCACTGCAAGACTCTAGCGGAGCCAGCTTGGAGTGCGTTCGGTCGTCCACCCGAGTACATTGCAGTCTAATAACCAGGATCTGAACCTGGCCAAAACATAAAGTAGTTTTGAAGTCCAGATACACTTTTAATTGCAAACTAGAGCGTCTTCAATTGCAAAGTGGTTAGATTTTATCAATTTTTTGGGGAAATTTTTTTTCCGACATTCAATTTTTCCAAAAATTTTGGATATCAGGGCTCACCCTTAGTTCTTCAAGTTGAGAGTTGAAAATGGACTTTTCTTAATTTTTTTTGTAATTTTTATCAAATTTGGAGAATTTTCAGGTAAAAGGGACATCATCTCAAGCAATGCGTCCATTCTCAACGGTCTTGTTCCTTTTAAAAAGCCTTCTGGTACTCCACTGACATTATTTCTCGCATACTCGAAACAACGCGTTCCCAACATAAATATTTGTTTGCCAACAAAATTAACATCGCATAATGTCGGTAGAGAGCGAGAGAATTGAACTGAGACAGTGGATTTTTCTGGAACGTGACGCATATCCATAATAACCCGCATGGTATCGCATTAGTACCAGTTACAAAAAGTTAGTATTTACCCGCAAATATGTTTAAGTAATGAATGTTATCGTCTAGAATAAATGTTGCCTGTTTGTGTGTTTCTGCTAAAAATATATCGCGCTTAAATTGTCTCGTAAAATAAAAGTCTATAAATTTTTTTTCATACTGGCTGTGGGTGTTAAGTATTAGTATACACACGTACAGTCCAATCGCCCAGACAAAATTGTATTTAAAGATGGCATTAATTCTGAAGTACACAATTTTTTGTACGTTACTAGTATTTTGACAGTAGATGAGGAAAAATAATTGTTCTGCACTGGAGCAGACCGGGAAAATTCGGACAATGGCCGGAAAAATGCAAAAAAGCTTATCTCATGAATAACTTGAAAAATATTAGGAATTTCACACACGTGCAAATGATTTAAGTTGTACAGCATAAAATTCTCTGTAAAAAAGGTATGTACGTATGTAGATATGATATTTTTGAGAAAATTGAATTGTCCCAAAAATTTTGTATTTTGCTCAGAAAATTTGGAATGAAGGTGAAATAATATAAAGAGATAAGAGATTCGTAGAAAACTGACAAATTGACAAATTATAACTATAGACCAGTGCTCAAGCCTTCAAAAATGGTAAAAAGTGAAAAAAAAATTTAGTAGGATGAAACTCATTGGAAAAGGAAGAGAATATAACAGAAATGAAAAGAAAAATAATTTACGGGCGATCTGAGATCGGGAAGGGGAAGGGGGTGAGTTTTTGAGGGTAAAAAACGGTTTATCGTGATTCCCGGAAAAACTACAAGTCTTATGGAAAAAAGTTAAACGGCAAAGTTGTAGGTAATAAAAAGATCTACAACTTTTGTATTTACACTTTTTTCACATAACCCCAAAATTTATGTGAAAAATTCAAATAACCAAGTTTTTGGTTTTTTATTTTTATCTTTTACAAAAAAAATTTTTTTTTTCACGAAATTTGCTGAAAACTTACCTATTTATGTCCCAAACACGCTGTAATTTTTTTGATTTGAAATATTTATTTTTTCACCTTATTTTTACTTAATATCGAAAAAGCACCCTAATTTTCAATCGAAAATTCTCACGTCAAAATATCTGCTTTTTTAAAAACGTCGGTGGGCTTTTTCTTCGTTGAAATCTCTACTTTCTGATGGT
>NW_019416857.1:253353-263220 GCF_000390285.2 Anoplophora glabripennis
TAATTACAGTTATCCAATAAAATTTTTGAAAACTTAATGTCATATGTGTTTAACTCATACAGAGTATACAACAGTTTAATACATTTATTATTATAAAACTTATAACCAGTACTAGATGTTCTAATAACAATATGGAACACTTTAATAACAGTCATTGCAATTATTTCGTAAAGGGTATAAAAAACGTTGTATACTAGTTATACAATAATTTAATAAAGAATAAGGTTTATAGTCACTATACAACTGTGCTAGCAATACGCGTTTTATATCCAATATTCACCTGTTTAACTGTCACATATAGTATACAATGGCCTTATAATGGTATATAGAATTCTAATAAAGAATAAAACGCATTTCTTTCAGTGTATAAGTCACGCTGGGAAATGTTTAGCTAATTTTCCCAAGTGGCTTATATGACATAACACACGAGTGCCATACAAAATTTTATCCAACAGAATTTCGTTTTAATAATAAATCAAAGTAACTTAAAATTTCAAATTGTTAGTCAGAAAAATTAATTTAACGAAATGAACGTATTTTTAAATATTACAAAGGATGCGAGTGTCAACCTGAATTGTGTCTGCAACCAATGGTTGTCAGTATACAAACAATATTTTTTGAGTTGAAATCACGTTGCAATCCTAAAACCAAGCCTGAAAAAAAATGGAAAATGTGGAAATTCCATCTGAAATTTTAGAAAAAGTTAATGCGGTACTGCAGCCATCATTCCGGAGAAATCAAAATCTATATACAACAAAGAACTGAAGGAATTTCAAGATTGGAAAATCAAAGAATGGGTAAAAGGCGTAAATGAAGATGTCTTGCTGGCTTATTTTTTCAATTTAAGTGAGACATTAGCTCCATCTACATTGTGGACTAAATATTCCATGTTGAAGTCAACTTTGAGAGTTTACAAGAACATTGAAATTTCTAAATTCGGAGGACTAGTGGCTCTCTAAAGTCTAAGCACAAACATTTTCAACCAAAAAAATCCAAAGTCTTAAAAAGAGAACAAATCGAAACATTTTTGCGTGAAGCCCTAGACGAAGATTTTCTTATGAATAAAGTAGATTCTACTGAATACTTTAACTGAGTTATATTTACTAAATTTGTTTTTAGGTGGCGTTGATATTAGGAGTTGTTGGCGCTTGTCGTTGCGAGGAATTGGCCCATCTAAGCATAGACAATATAGAGGTTAAAGGGCAGTATATCCACATCATGATTTCAAATACTAAAACGAACAAACCAAGAAGCTTCGCTGTGTTAAAGGAAGGAATTTGTGTTAACCCAATCGAATTAATTAGAAACTATTCTAAGCTAAGGCCTAAAAATGTGCAGCATAAAAGGTTCTTTTGCAATTTTCAAAAGGGACAATGCACACGTCAATGTGTTGGTATTAATAAGTTATCAAAAATCCGTAATGTTGTTGCGCGATTTTTGGGCTTGACACATTCTAATTTATATACAGGGTATGGCTTGCGTCGCGCATCTGCAACTCTCTTGGCCAATGCTGGAAGGGATATTACAACACTCATACGCTACCGTGGCAGAAGGTGATATGGAAGAGTCAATTTCCAGCAAAATTGATACTGCTAAAACATACAAGGGGTGCAGACTCCTGAAGCAAGCACAAGCAAAGGGGCAACCTGTTCTATAAATTTACCAAAATCACAAAATGATTCCAATAATCCTTTGGCATCAAATTACAGCTTTACCATAAATGTTAATGTTAATATTAATAAGTAGGTAGATTGTAAGTTTGTAGCATTTTAGGTTATTTGTTGACTTATTACTGTTTTAAATTGGTTTTCTAATAAAAACTAGAAGAATAAACTAAACATTTGTCTTTTTATGATTTCTATAAGTCACTAGTGGGTTATAAGTCATAACTTATTAGTGACTTCTGACTTATAACACACTAGTGACTTATAGGCCACATTATTCCTTTAAAACCAAAAAAATTATAGTATTATATACAAGTGTTGGATAAATAAATAAATTGTTTCCTCTAAGAATATGTTATTATTAAGCAAAAAATTCAAGATGCCTTCTTTGTTGTAAAATGTTAGGATAGTCCGAAAATAACAAAAATTTTAAAAAATCCATTGGCGTCCTACATTTTATGACGAAAACGTCGACTGACTCACGCCTAACTACGCCATTGGCGGCAAATAAAGATTGACTTTATACTAAATATGTAGTTCTTTACCAACGTACATTAACTGCCAAATTTTAAGAACCTAACATTGACTGTTTCAAATTTATTTAAAATATTAATATATTTTTAAAAATTTTCGATACCCTTAAGCTCTATTCGCGATGATCCCACATAGCTTTTTTAAGGAAGGAATTATTTTTCCCTGTAAAATAGCACATAGAAGGAAAGTTGCTCCTTTGGAATAAATTTTGCTTCACGCATTTTCAACAAGAAACGAAAGAATTTAGTGCAGCGTCGCTTTGAAATACCTACGTGTTTTTTTGTCTGATTGGCGTAAGTATCGTCATTTTATGTAAATCCCTAAATATCTCATAAATAAAGCACTACACAAAAATCAATCAAACATAAACCTTTTTTGTAGAGAATTTTATGCTCAACAGCTTTAACGTTTTACATGTTTGTGAAATTCTCAACACTTTTCAAGTTATTCACGAAATAAGTCTTTGCAATTTTCCGACCATTTCCAGAATTTTCCCGGTCCGCTCGAGTGCAGAACATTTTTTCCCTCATCTGCCTGCAAAATACTAGCCAGTGCAAAAAATTATGCACCCCAGAATTGCTGCCCTCTCAAAATCTCTAACAATTGGACTAGTAGGGAATAATAAAAACGGCTAGCAATAAAATTTAATGAGGTTCATAGGAGTCCCTAAAAAAGTTTTCTGCTAAAGGTAAAAAGTTATAATAATTTGTATATAAGGTGTAGAAAATTATATATTCATTTGACCAACAACATAGCTTAATTATTTATGTCCTCAAACAATTTTATTATATTGGTGGAAAATTTCGCTTTGTTCCGTTTCAAAAGGTCTCCAAAATGCCATGTTGTGATAATATTAGTAAACAAAATATCCCTCTTATTTCTCCCTTTCGCAATTGTAATATGAATGATTGATAGAAGGTGCCTATAATAAATTAAAGTTACCTGAAACCAAATTCCGCATTGCTGCACTGCACTGCTAGGCCATTTGTCGACGACCGAATTTATGGCCAGGCGGCCCAGTTCGGCTGTGTTTGTGTCGCGTTTGCCCGCGCGCTCATTCTTCAACTGGGCGACTAGACCTGTATATGGGTATGGCTAAATAAAAATGGGAACAAGTTTTACAAATATTTCAATGCCGAGTTGTTGCGTCAGCGACCAACCGCACATACTGCCAACCTCTTGGTTCTTCAATTGAGATCAGAAAGGTCTGGTTTTGATCACATTTAAATCACGATTTACGTTTGAGAGTAAAACAAAACGCTGGGTTACAATGAAATTTTCCCGATCAAAAACGATTTATCTAACACTTACGAATGTTTTAGTTCTCTTTGATGCGTGTTTGTTATTAATAACCGCGATATTCTAGGTTAAAACCAGATCTGACATGCCGTTGTAAATATTTACTTTAAAGTCCTAACTTAGGCGAGTATCATTTAAGTTAATTAACTAAAGTTTCATAAATTCATCAAGTTCCGTGTATGATTTTTACTGCCCGTAATTCTAATAGAAAATTATTAGGCGATGAATAACGTGCAATAAATATATTATTAGCTACAAGTTATAATATTTTAACAGTTTATCATATATTTAAATAACTATGATAAACAAACAAAAGCATTTATTAGGGGCTCATTATAGTAATCGATGTAAATTTTAAGACATTTACATATCTGTATTTTCCTTGCAGTCTAAACATTGGTTAAAAGTAAAAATGCAGGTAATTCTGCGGTATGTTGCCAGGCGTTAAATTAATAGTTATTGCTGTTTTTCTACAGGACGTTTCTGATTTACATCGCCAAATAGCAAACCTGTTGATGCTGTTTTTCTTCTCGCTTGTTATAGGCGAGCGGTTCACCTCTAAAAAAAGGCATGAATAAATTTTTAAAACAAAAACCTACAGCATGAAACTTTTTTATTTTATAATGTATTTTTCTGATAATTTACATATTTTTTTTCATATTTTTCGCCGTGGTCAGTCAATTATAAACAAAAAAGTTGTAAAAAAAATTACTCGCCGAATGGCTTTTTTATCGTAAAATGGACCAAAATAAACACTTTTTGTTCTTTGACAAAAATTCGAAAAATGCTTCATTTCCGAGATATTTACAATTTAATGTGAAAAAAGTGACGAAATTGACAAACTTTCGGAATTTTTTTCTCAAAACCTACTGAACAGATTTTGGATTAGATTATATTTACAATAAACATTATTATGATTTTTTTTACTTATTTAGTTTAGTTTTGGTATAACTTTCAAGTAAATTTTAGCCATTTATAAAACCAAAAATCGAATATTTAAATTTTACTAATTACTTGCAAAAAGCTTACTCCGGCTACAAAACCAAACAAAATAATCTTTTGAGAATTTGTACTGTTAACATATATCGATTAAAAAAAATCATAATAATGTTTATTGTAAATATAATCTAATCCAAGATATTGTAAAAAGAAAATTTAATTTTCTTTAAAAAACTTTTTTTACTCGCTTTAGACCTTCAATAAAATGATTGACTCATACCAAAAAAATATATCTTAAAGTAGAAAATTTGCCGATTATTATGCTTTTTTTAGAATTAAAATCTGTTCAGTAGTTTTTGATAAAAAAAATCCGAAAGTTTGCAGATTTCGTCACTTTTTTCACATTAAATTGTAAATATCTCGGAAACGAAGCATTTTTCGAATTTTTGTCAAAGAACAAAAAGTGTTTATTTTGGTCCATTCTATGAACATAAAAAACTATTTTCAAATCCATTCGGCGAGTAATTTTTTTTACAACTTTTTTGTTTATAACAATTGACTGACCACGCCGAAAAATATAAAAAATATGTACTTAAATTATCAGAAAAGTACACTTTATAAATAGTATTAGTACAAAATATCTTTACGCACACCTTAATATGTTTACCTGCTTTTTTCCTCCATAATCCTACAACATTTATTCTAGCAGAAAATGACGTATGGATCGAAAACTAAGTACCATTTAATCCTCAATATGATCGACACGGTTCATCCTGAGGATTAAAAGTTCTTCATCCCCCTTGCGTATAAATTCACTTTAACTTTCCTTGTTACATCTGCCACCCTGCCAAGGTAAATATTCCTCGCCATATGAGCAAATCCACGCGAATAAATCGGTTATACGGAAGTGTATAATTCTCCGCCTACGGACTTACGGTTGTTTTTGTTCGGTGAGATTTTCTGTATGAGAGAACCTAAAAAAGGTACATAAATAAATGTTAATAACTTCACTGAATAGACCCACGTTATAGTCGATGTTGCGAAAATTATTTTTAGCTTTTATACAGGGTGTTCCAGAAAACCCGAACCCCCGATAACTGTTCGAGGATTTGAGAAAAAAAGTTTCAGATAATAGTTATAGAATATCAAGAAGGCGGTGACTTTGGGTTTGACCTTGACTTAAACTTAAAGGTTAAACCAAGGTCAAGATATTACATGGAACACCATATTTTTTGTGCCAACAATCGATAGAGCGATCGGTTGCTAGCACAAAAAATTACTTGTTTCATTGATATTAAATTGACCTTAATTTGACCTTGAAAATTGTAGTGTAGGTCAAATTCAAATTTATCATTGAAAATCCTACAAATTTTGCCTGTCAAAATTTTGTCGATTTATTTTGAGATGAATGAGTTTGATCAAATTACTAGCAAGGACATACACGAAAATTTTTCTGACCCTATTCTGCCTATCTATTAAAATTTTCAAGTTGACCTTTTTTTTGGATAGTACTCAATCGTGACGTGTTTTTTGGAACACCTTGTATATTTTAAGTGTCTTATTCTCCGTTAAGTATCTAATATTATTTTTTATTTGTACGCGAGTTATTATAATTGACAATAATGACAGAATTTGGTACTTTCTGGACAATGGCTAAGCGAAAGTAATTTTTCCTGTAGCGGTCTTAGCTTCTTCTAATAATCGAGCCACCTTATTTTATCTATTAATGAAACAATAAAATCAGTTCTGTTTATTTGTTCGAATTGACCGTAAAGCAAATTTACACTCGTCTAATTTGGCATAAAACCAAATTATTTCGTCATGTTTATAATAAAATGGGTTTAAACATTTGTTTCGAATTATAAATCTGCCAGTGTCGGAATAACGAAAATATTTGAATAAAATCCGACAGTGTTCCAATTGGATTTAGAAATAAATTCGAACAGATGACGAACAAATCACATTATGCTCGGATATTGAATTGGGATTGAAATATTTTTGCAATAAATTGTACGATTTAAATGTGTAAACATTTTTCGAAAAATTCAAACAATTCGCGTTGGCATGCTATACATTTTTACATTTTTTATATTTCGACCAGAGAACCACGTCTTTTTAAGAACTGTGAGTTATACGAGAAATTTTTGCCACTCAGACATCTTAACTTAATTCAAAATAAAGTAAAGTAGTAACAAAACTGAGCCGCGCTTGATACGCATGAAATGACAACTATTATGTAAAGTCCAATGCAAGTTATGCAACACAAGTTATGATCTGTCAACAGAATGGTAGACGGACAAAAAAATTGTTCAAAACGGGAATGGCCGAATGTGCATCATTTTATTACATTTATTGTAGTTTTATTCAACTTAGAAAATGATAAAATAACGAGAAAAAAATATTTAAAAAAATTTATATTTTTGACGATTTTGAAAATTTAAAAAAATCTTGAGCGACCTCTAAAAAAATTTTTTTAGAGCAGATTTTTTGAGGGGGCTCTTAAAACATGATAAACTAACATATTTTTACAAGAGACAGGAAAAAATATAACGAGCGTTCAAATGAAAACGTGGTCGAAGTTGGTTCTGACACATTGGACGTAGGGAGTAGCTTATAGCGACCAACTTAACCTCATTTCTCAACGAGCTGTATAGCAGCTGTCAGTTTCAATAACGTTAATGACTTTATTTTAAAGAATAATCGTGTTAACAATAACAAACAATTAAAGGAGCTGCGGAAAGTGTCCCCCTCCTTGTTCCAAGCACTTTTCACACCTGTTCCTCAAAGAATTAAAGACATTTTCTAAGATGCTCGGGGTATTGTTAATTTCACGAATCTTGTCTATAAGTCGAGCCTGCAGATGGTTTAAATCAGGAATAGGCAGTTCAAAAATAGTGTTTTTAAGGTAAGGCCACAAAAAGAAATCACACGGCGTAATATCACATGACCTCGGTGGAAATTCATGTTCAGCATTGAGACTTATTAGTCGATTTCGGAAAACTTCCCTCAACATATTCATCGTCTCGCCTGCCGTATGTGCCCTTGCGCCATCTTGTTGAAAGTAAAAGTTTGTAATTTCGTTTTCTTCCAGCTGGTTAACAAAAGGAGCAATAATTTCTTCTCTATACCTTTGCGCAGTAAGAGTACCATTAAAAAAAATAGGTCCATAAATCCTCCTTCGATTGAGAGCACACCAAACTCCAATTTTTTGAGCGTGTAGAGGGCCCTCGACAAAAAAGTTATCTGGTTTTTCAGAAGACCACATTCTCATATTCTGTGAGTTTACGTAACCACTTAAATGAAACCAGGCTTCATCAGAAAAAAAGGTGATATTATGAAGTTCACCGTAGTTGTTTAAAAACCATTCACAAAATACAGCCCGTCGCGGAAAATCAACTTCATGAAGTTCTTGCTGACAAGTTAAACGATAGGAGAACAAACGCAAATCTTTTTTTAACACTGTGTGGCAGGTACCGACTGATACTCCCAACATTTGTGATAAAACACGTACAGAAGTTCTTGGCGCATTTTCCATTATTTGTTGGACATTTTCTTTTAATTCTTCAGTCCGCTTTTTAGGTCGGCCGCTTCCTTCTTTTCTTGTTACACTGCCCGTTTCACGAAAAACATTAACACAACGCTGAACTGCACTTTGAAAAATTTTGTACTCAACAACGCCGGGAAATTGATTTTGAAATTCTATGAAACATTCCTCAATAGAATACTTCCATATTGCATCAATCTTGCGTCCATTTCTAAAGTAGGACTCTATGATAAACACTTGTTGTTCTTGAGAAAACACCATTTTAAACGCTTTTTAAAACGAAAATATTCAAATTGATAGCGGCGATATAGCGCTTTGACAGATGACGTTTAAGTTCATTTGCTATACGCTACGCCCTACGTCCAAATTTTCAGAACCAACTTGACCACGTTTTTATTTGAACGCTCGTTATATATTCGGTTTTTTGGGGCCATTCTACTGTATAGGTTTAAATTTTGCAATTTAAAGTTTTCTTTTGAACACCAAGAATAAAAAGGTGCCTTGTTTTCTCTGGAATGGAATAAAAAAAGTGCAAATTTAGACCTTCTTTTCCCCTGTGCGTGATCCATTTTTACTGACGAACAAATATCTCGTAAAACTTTGTAAGTACAGAGAGGAGGGTGGATTTAGATGGAAAACACAGCTCTGACAAACCTAATAATATAACTCAGAACACAACAGGCTATAGGTGCGCCGCAGAACTTTATAAAACCCGAAGCTGTAAACGTCTGCCAGGTAATTGATGGAGCATCTTCATTTATAATAAGTTCTAAGTTCGGGGGAACTTCGTCGAAACCCCCCTGGAAAAAAGTTGCGCTATTATCCTAAGTCTTACATCCCCCTGTTAATATAAGTAATTTATAAGTTTCCCCGGAGTGTATCAAGGGATGTTTCCAGCTTCCAACTTGAATCACGTCTTTTCAAATCCTATTAATTGCCGTTCGTACACCGCTTTAACCAACTCGTCTTCTTCAAAGAGGCGTTTGTAAAACTCCCTAAATAGCTCCCATATCCGCGCTTCCTTCATCCGGTTGTTGGTTGGAAGCGGCGGTCGATTATTATTATTAATATAATTTCCTGTACACAAAAACAAAATAATAAAATTCTACTACATTACATTATCTTGTTGAATGTTAAGAATATCACTGATAATGTTATTATAAGCCTGGGTGTAATTATTTTTTATTTTTGCAGGTCTCTGATTGTACCTGGTGATGAGTCAAAAGTAAATAAGGTAAGCTGTCGTAAACTGATAAGTAATCAAAGCTGTTAAGGGTTTATTAAGTTTAATGAGTTGTGAGATTAGAAAAATATTATTTGAGCGATAGAGGTCGATTACACATTTATTGGACAAAACAACTTAAATTTAAAAGGTAATTTTTTTATGTAATTTTAAGGGATCCCATATGTTTTGCTGTAAATATACCTAAAATGCTTTTATGAGTACACACATAAAAATAATTGTTTTAATTCAATGCAGTAAAATTTAAACTAAACAAATAATATATTCCCATATCCGCAATGCAAACATGTATTTGAACAAAGAATATTATTTCTTTAAAATATTTATTTCAATTAAATAATAAACGCTTCACATGAAAAATATTTATGTATTGAAATAATGTAGTACATATTGTTGACTCAAATTTTTCATTGGTTTAGAGAAAACATTTGTAATTTTATTTTAAAAATACTATAAAATTAATATAACATTACATTTGTTCTAACAAAACAAAATATATGTTTGAAAGAAAATTATTGTTTTTTAAATATAAATAAATGGTTTTATTTGATATGAGACTATAACTTTCCTGAATTAAATAAAATAGTTCTTTGGAATAAAAATTTGGAACTTTTTTAGGAAAGATAGGGTAAGGTTAAAATAAA
>NW_019416857.1:263930-271719 GCF_000390285.2 Anoplophora glabripennis
TTATGATTTATTTGTTTTAAATAAGTTCATTTAAATTAAAATAACAAAAATGTAGATGCAACCTTAAAACATGATTGTTTTAAAGAAATTGATTTGTTTTACATTATAATTTACTATGTTTTAATACATTATATTATATGTTTAAATTTAGGATGTATCTTTGATTCTAATACATTTTCTAAACATAAAATAGAATTGTTCCAAATACATGAGTAATACTGAAATAAAGATATATAATCAAATTAAATAAATATTTCTTCATAAGAAACAATTGCTTTTAAAGAAATTTGTAGTTTATTATTAAAGATACCTTTTTATGTGTGAGCTGTAGGATTTGCAGATTAAGATATTTTATAACATTTCGTTTGCTAAGAGTTTATGTTATATGTTATCGACAATTATAATTACAGCTTTCTCACATATTTGGCTGATGTTCAAAAATTGTCTACCAAATGGTATCGAATTATCAATTTTGTTAATTTTACATGAAATTAAATAGAAACGCAAGTACTCGATTATCTAATAGTCAACAGTTATCCAAAATAGTTGCAGTTTTATCTATAATGTTACGTATTTACGTCAATAATAGATTAACAATAAGATATGCAACAACTTAACAAGAAAATCTTATTAAAAGACCATTTTTTTATTATGCTATCGTGTATCACGAATATTTGAACTGGAAATGTTATAACTATATTCGATAACAAATTGGGTGATTCTTCAGATTATTCTAAGGAAAAAAGTTCCTATCAACATAATACCCTGAGCGACTTGCTTTTCAGCAGACAGGGTGTGACAATTTTTGAAAAGTATCACAATCCAAACATCTCGAAAGATGGCCAATAAAGATAAAAATTAGTTCAATCAGTCACGGAGATACTGGAAAAGAAAATGCTATGAAAAAAAGTACTATAAAGTTATTATATACTTTTTTTTCATTTTCTTCGTTTTGAGACGCAGTTTATAAAAAATCTAATATATAAAATTCTCGTGTCGCGGTGTTTGTTACCAAACTCCTCCTAAACGGCTGGACCGATTTTGATGAAATTTTGTGTGCTTATCGAAGGGGCCTGGGAATCGGCCAACATCTATTTTTCATACCCCTAAATGTTAAGGGTGGTTCACCCCAAATTTTTTTTTTTTAATTTTTTGGACAAAATTTTTTATTTTTATTTTTTTATGATGTGGCCTTAAAAAATACATAAAATCCTAAATTTTCACCCTTCTACCATCAACCCCTATTTTTTAATAGCGATATTAGTAATTCAATAATTTTCAACCCCGGTCGATAACTGATCAATTATCACTTGATCATTTTTTTATCCCCGCCAGGCGTCGACTGGTGTTACTTCTGACGTAGTAAACAGCACGGAATAGGGATGAGATCTCTCTCACACAATAAGCCGTTTCTCACTCCCTACAGTTTTCGGCCATTATTATTATTGTGTGTGCATCAATCGTAATAGTGACGTTTACTATTATCATTAATAAAAAAATTATACACGATATACACTGAACAACACTAAATATAATATAGATGGTAGAAGTGAAATTTCTTTATGAAAAATCTACTAAAATAATCCTAGGAATAATTTATATGGTAAAACAACGTTTGCGGGGTCAACTAGTAGGTATATAAATACCTATAATACATTTTGTTTTTTATTATTTTTTATTTTTAAGCTAAAAGAGTGCTTTTTTGGTTTTGGTATTATGGCATTATGCAAAACAAACTTTTTAATATTGAAAAAAGAATCGAAATATGTAGTTAATAATAATTTAGATATTTAATAATGACAATATTAGCAGAAATAGTTTTAAAAATATGGTATTTCAGTAATTAATCATCGCGATTTACTTCTATAATAAAATTTGTTTTAATAGCGTACATTATCTGTAAAAAATTTAAAATACCAAAATGATTTTTTTTAATTCGAAAAAAAATAGAATAAAAAAGATCCCATCCCATCCCCCTCATAAATTTGCTTATTGAAAGATGATTTTTTGAGAATTTTTGAAAATAAATTAAACTCAAAACACTAAAAATGTATTATTTTTATATATTTTTTATAAAAATTGGGATACGAAGTCATTCAAACAGGAAAGTTTCATTTTAAGATGTTTAATCCGAAAAAATCCATCACATAGAATTTTTATTAAATTATATTAAATACATTAAAAGCTATTCAAGAAAATTTTATAAATTTTTAACAGTTTTGAATTTTATAAAAATTGTATTATTTAAATTTTCTTATCAATTTACAATAAATTGAAGCGATAGCGATAGCTATATACAATGCAAAAACAATAATTTGGAGCGTATTAGTGTACTGGCCAGGCATCCGTCTCTGGTTAGTAGGCTGCAGGGTACTCGGGATGACGTTCGATCACACCACTAGCTGGGTCCGCAAGGGTCCTGTGTTGTGGTCTTCGTGTTACATTCTGGAATTTCACCTTTTCGAAAAACGCCTATGTGAGGACGGTGGTGGTCTCCGAATAGTTATAAAGCTGTAACTAATTTTGGTTCATGATTTTGGTAGTCCGAATTTCGTAATATTTGAAAAAATTTTAATTTTCAAAAATTAGGAACTGAGTTGAAAATTTTCGCGCCCTCTAGCACTTTCGACGGCGCCGGCGTCTCAGTGACCAGTAGCATACTCTGTTAGCATCGTCTGCTACAACTGATGGGGTTTGGCAACAATGGGGGTTCGTAAGGGAACTTTGGAAAAATTTCGGAACATCGGCGAAAGTGTATTTTCCTGCTGTGCACCTTCCGATGTGCGTCATATGTCGTGTGCGATCTCCTGTCCATTATTTCGTACATTTTGCGAGATTTGTGCACCGTGAATTGTTTTTAGATTGTTTCTTGAATTATTTTGAAAACGTGTGAAAATTCAAAATATCTTTTTTTCGTTATTTTTTATATTTACTATTGGTGTGACCCTGAAATTTATATATAAATAGGGGAAATAATAATGGGCCCAGAATTGACCCAAGGGTCACCCCAAATTTTTTTTGTTTGTTTTTTTCTCTGTCATGGTAAGGCAAACATTGCATAAATAAATAAATACCTACATATTAAAAATCCATCTACCTTTTAAATTTTAAACACTTATTTAAATTTCACTAATTGATTGATTTGTTACGTTTATAGTGGTTAAGTACTTAAAAAAACTGCATTCCGATATAAAGTTGTTTGTATGTACGTGCAGCAACAATCTCCACGTAAGTTAGCGTGAGATTTGACTTTTACATGCGAATAAAATGTAAATGCACACAAATTATAGACGCTGTTTGGAACTAATTGTTGAATAGCTCGTAAAAAGTTAGCTTTTTAGATGGGATCTAAATTGTCTGCGGACGCTTAACTTAGTGGTGTTTCGTGTACGGGGCGTAACCGATATTTTTTTGCATTTGTCCACGTTGTCCACAATTTTATTTTTAAAATAGAAACCAACCATGTTATTATTAAAGTATTAGCTCAATTCGGAACAGGAATTTTTCAGTAACAAACAGATAACACTATCGTGAGGATTTAGCAACAATAAATAATAATACCGATTGCAAGAATTAAGGAGATATACTTTATCTGTAAAGTCGAATTAATGTTTTTTTTTAAACAATCAAACTACTGGCGCAAATCATACAAAGCTGATCTTCCTTATTTCTTAAATCAAGTGAAATCCCTTACATTAAACTGTCCAGTTAGAAATCAACGCGGTCTATGATTTTGTAGCACCATTTTGTGGAACAACGATAATCTGATTTATTTGTGTTCGACCGTAGAAATATAAGTATAGCGTAGGTAACTGTTTTATGGTTTGTCATGATAACTTAATTTTTTTCATTTTCTTTCGTAATTATTGCACCCTGTTTCTGTACTACAGGTATTAGTAACTATTTTTATTTATTTTTTATTAGCAGTTTATTTTAGATGAAAATGGGCTTCCTCGATAGCTCATTACACAGCCCCACAAAAAAAAGTATCGGGTCTGGTATTCAGACCCATTGGGCCAGATCTGAAGGCAGATTCGAATTCAGCGGGAAAAATACATGGAAATACATGGGTCTGAATACCAGATTCGATACTTTTTTTTTGTGGGGCTGTTATTAATCGATTTAGACAGCTTCCCTCTTCTCTAGCCAATTTATTTATTTATTTATTTAGACTAAACTATCCAACAGAAACAAGTCCTAATTACAGGATAGTGAGAAGATGAAAAAAATATATAAATATAAACAGATAATACAACAAAAATACAGAGTATATAGGTAAAACAGTAAAAATGCATATAAAAAAGTTGTACCAGAAAATAAAATAAATTAAAACAAAAAAAATAAGATGTCACAACAATGAATATGTCCAGTGTATCATGCACTTACAAATCAATAACACATTTTTGAATAACAATACAATTTGTACACACACATACATATTATAACACAAAAAATATATTTTTTTTGATATGTTTAACATTAAAATTAAATATATCTATAAAAGTGTACAGTAGATAATAACTTCTACACATCTTGTGGAAAGGGGAATAATGTATTATATTATTGTTGGCTGTTTTTAAGTAGAACGTTTTAAACTCTTTATTTTGATGTCTGAAGATTTTAGGTGTGACAAAATTTATTCTATGTAATAAATCAGGTACATCAAGGATATAATCAATTACTTTAAATAAAAATATGGAATGCATATTGCGACGAACAAGTAGAGAATTGCCTTCAAATCTTCGAAGAAGCAGTTCTTGAGAATTTCCAATTGAAGGATAGGCAATGTCCTCTTTAAATGCTAAAAATTTAAACAGCCTACGTTGCACTCTTTCAAGCGCTTCGATATATTTAGTATATACTGGTGACCATATCACCGAACAATATTCTAACTTGGACCTAACAAATGAATTGTAAAGCAACATTATTGTATGAGTATCATGAAAGTCACGCGACTTTCGTATAACAAACCCTAAATTTCTAATCGTCTTTTGTATATTCAGGTCTCGTCAATACCGTGTTAGAAATGCTATAGGGAAATTTCAGAATTTCCTTTTTACGACAATAAGACATTGTACATTTACTTATGTTTAACGGAAGTTTATTTTCCTGACACAACACATTCAGCAAATTCAAACTATCCTAAAGTAAGATGCAATCATCAATGTTATTTATTCTGGAATATATTTTAGCATCATCTGCATAGAGAAGGTATGGTACTTTTAGAATTGTCGTAATATTATCGATAAAAATATTAAATAATAGTGGTCCAAGTACTGAACCCTGTGGAACACCAGAGAGGACCTCAAATTTATTTGATACCGATCCCTTATACAATACATATTGATACCGACCTCGTAAATAAGAGTTGAAAAGTTTTAATGTCTTGGTTGATGCCCCATTGTCACACAGTGCACGAAGTAATATATCATGCGAAAGCCTATCGAACGCCTTGGAAAAATCAGTGTAGATTACATCTACTTGACCCCGATCATCCAAGACCTCAGATATGTATTGTGATACGCACATTAAACTCGTGGATGTTGATCGATCCTTCATAAAACCATGTTGATTGGGGCTAATTTTATTTTTAATATGATTATATAAGGCAAGGGTGGGCAACTGGCGGACCGCGGTCCAGGTCCGGACCGCGAAAGGTAAAATATTGGACCGCCAAAAATTTTTTTAAAGTATAAATTACTCAAATAAATTATTTAAAAAATGTTTTTTTACGTTTGAGTGACAACCTTATCATTTTTTCTAGTATTTTACAATTGTGTAAGTGTTTTGAGTTCTTAATGGTTAGTAAGCAGATTAAATTTGAGTTCAAATGAAAATTTGTAAGAAATGTGAATTTTTTTCTGGACCTCGTTAAAAATTTTTAAAAGTATCCGGACCCCACCTAAAATTACTTGCCGACCCCTGATATAAGGTGTCATGGATGTAAAATTCAAAAACTTTAGCAAAATTAGAGATTATAGTAATGGGGCGGTAATTATTTATTTCACAGATATTTCCACTTTTAAAAACAGGACATTTTCCAAATAATCGGAATTGTACTTGTGGAAAGAATGAGATTAAATAGTATTTTCAGCGGTTCAGCTAATACAGCGACACAGTCATAACTAAATTATTATCAGGGCCCATAGTCAATTTTGCTTTTAATCTCTTTATATATTTTAATACATCTTGCTCCTCTACGATTGGCACAATTAAAGTGGTAGTTACATTACTAGTGTGATATATCATAATATCACATATTATCTAAAAAAAATTAGCAAAACACTACAATTAAGCTATCAAAAAAATAATAATAAATTTCCTTTCCTCTCTTTTCCATTTAAAGGAATAATTTTTATTTAATTAAATTTTTTATTATTATTTTTCTATTAAAATTAGATTAAATTTAAACAAAAAAATTTTTTTTGTTTAAATTACAGTAGAGCCTCGATGATCCGAACTACCAAAAAACAACCCCTGTTCGGACTGGCGGGGCGTTCGGATTATAGTATGTTAAAAAAAGTATATTTTGACAGAATATGTATATTTATTGAGGTGCCTACTATAAGATACATATTTAAACCACAAAATATACGTTACTTATTCATAAAGTCATCAATTTTAGTTTGGCGGGTTCTATTTATTGACCAAGAAAAGGCTTTGTCCCTCAAATTTCGCAGCATCATCTTTTCGGATAAAGAAAAGTCATTTTCGTCAGCCCAATCCAAACAAGTATTCAGTGCTGATATAGCTTGTGAATGAGGAATTTTCTTGACGTTTAAAGCAGAAGTATTGTCAACAAAAAGCTCGTCAGTCTCTTGCCTAAGTTGGGCTATGATCTCATCATCAGTTATGGGTTCTGTGCAATTCTCCTCTTCGCTGATTGTCAAGAAAGTGGAAATGGTTTCTTCTGTATATCCACGGTTGCGTAGAAGACTGAGTGGGAGATTGTCTTCCACGTCAGAGCCATCGTTTTCTTCTGATCCATTTTCTGCTTCATTGAATTGGTCAGGCCATAGAGGCTTCCAAGATTTTTTGATGAGAGACGACGACACGTGATCCCAACATTGCGCTAGTGAAAAAATTGCGTCTTTAATTGTGATGCTTTTAATAACATCATGTAGTGTTAAACTTTCATCATCTTCTTGTTGCGCAAAAACTTGAATCAGCAGTTTCTTCTTGTAATTAATCTTGACATTTTGAATTACGTTTTGATCCATAGGCTGAATCAAGGGTGTGCAGTTTGGTGGCATGTACAGTACGGAAAAATTGCCATCTTCTGTAGTCAGATCTTCAGCATCTGGATGTCCGGGCGCATTATCTAGGAGCAATAATGCTCTTTGTGGTAGACGTAATTTCTTCAAATGACGTTTGACTTCTGGAACGAAATGTTCTCTGAACCACTCCAGGAAAATATCTCTAGTTACCCAAGCACGCCTTTGTCCTTGATAATGCACCGGTAATTTTACGGATCCAAAAGATCTTGGCTTTTTGGCCTTCCCTACGACTAGTAACTGTAATTTATGATTCCCTATCGAGTTTGCACAAGGCATAAAAGTGATTCTTTCTTTAGATACCTTGGATCCAGAAGCACTAGTTTCAGCAGAAGAGGCTAAAGTTTTATCTGGCAGAACCTTCCAAAACAATCCTGATTCGTCTGCATTGTAGATTTGTTCAGGACAAAGGTCTTTTTCTCTTATCTCTTTCAAAAACTTTTCTTGGAATGGTTGAACAGCCTCCGCATTACTAGAGACTTTCTCACCTGACACTTTCAGCTGCCGTATGCCAT
>NW_019416857.1:272550-280082 GCF_000390285.2 Anoplophora glabripennis
GAAATAAATGGATTAGTCGTTGTGATAAATGAATGAAATTTAGCTGTGTATACCAAATTTCATTCATTTATCACAACGCGATTGAGAGATATTGCAAAAAAATGATTTCCATTCCTCCCTCTTCAATGGGTCCCTGTGCCCTTAGGAAGCATTTCCGGACCCATGTTCATATGAACTTTTTTACTTAGTTTTGTTCATAGAATCGGCCTGTTCAGGGTTGGCGGCTAATTATGAGACACCCTGTATAACAGTACAAAGTTGGCCTTTCTAAAATTATAACTTTTAATAGCATTACCCAAACTTCTATTATCAATATTCTGTCGGAGTGATAATGTAATGAAGGAGTGAGGTTCTTGATAGAGCTAATTGAGCTGATCGCCTTCTGGTTGAAGTTTCGGGATCTTCTCTAACACTTTCTTCTACCCGCTCTATATTTGCATAATATTGTCGATATCCTCTCTGTGCAGCCACACTTGAATATCTCTCTTTCATTTTTTTGTGCCTCTTGGTAGCCCCACCTTAGAAAATCCCATCCCCTTCCTTCTGGTAACGCGTTTAGCTTCGTGCGTTGATCGCTGCCTACGCAGTTCACTTAGATTAAAAGGAGACCCCGCTTTGATGATGGGGTTTACGGTGCGGTTTAATAAGCAGATTTCGCCAGGCTTTTTTAGTCGGCTGCCTCGGCTTTTAGCTACGCGTGCCGCGCGGATACATCCCGCGTTCCAGGGGAGCGCGTGCTCTTAAATAAACAACTAACTAAACACCAAAAGTTACACGGAAGTTCGCTCGTACTTTTAGTATGTCGGTAGTTATTAAATTGTAAGTTTGGGTTTATGGGATTAAGAGGAACAAATTTCAGAATCAGTATAACGCTACACAGCTGTGGACGATGAAATGTTTCCAATTTAAAGTAAATAAATGTGGAAATTTTAGCTGTGTAAGTCGGGTAGGAAATTTTACCATACTTTTTACTATAATGCATACAAAAAGGTGGTCTTTTCCTTTAATTATATCTCGAAAACGATTAGTGTTGGTGTCGAAATGTCTTCAGATTTGTATTCTGCGGGTCTGAAAATATGGGGGTAGAAATATGGAATCCAGTGTACGGACCAGCCCCTTAACCCTCAAAGGTTGGGGTGGGTCAACTTAAATGTCACAGTAGTGCAAATTGGGATTTTGCCAACTTTGAACCTTTATGTCTTCTTTATTTGTTAACGAAAATAGCGTATTTATATCAGAAGTGGGGTAAAATGATGTAATTAGGTTTGAAAAAAAAAAATTGTTAATAAATTAAATTAGAAAAAGCATTTTTCGAGAAATGACTTTTTTTTTAATTCGTAATATTTAATATGTAATGACTACAGAAAAAGTAAAAGGATTTTGAACTTCAAAGGCTACATTTTTAATAAAAAATACCCCATATTGATAAAATGATATTATCGATTTTTCCCGGTATAGGCATTTCTTGAAGTTGTGATTTTTGGCTTCTTTTCTGTAAACTGATGTTTATTTTGCATTCTTTTGTATGAAAATATTAATTTAAACAATATTATCCATAAATATTGACAAATACATGTTACAATTAAACTATTAATGAAAAAAATAAATAAATAAAAATTTGAAAAATTATTAACAGTAACTAAACAATGGTCTAATCTATTCGACACATAAACTGAGATGAAAAAAATCGTAAATTTGCATTTCAATTGACTATTTCTAGAATACATGATATAAATTCAGCCATACTTTTGCCCACACTAAAGTCACACTAGTGCGAATTCGTACCGATCGGACTTTTCAAAATCTCTAGTTTGGCCGACAATAACCGACTGAGGCTCGACTGTTTGGGCTATAGAAGGGATTATCGTGGTGGGGGAACCATTGGCAGCTGCTACCTGAGCTTCCAGCTGTTCAAAAACATTGGTGATGCCAATTCGCACTAGTGCGACCTTTGAGGGTTAAGTATATGTCCAAGAAAAATTTTTTTTTATAATCTGGGGAGTTTTTTCTCGAAAATGGTGGACGCTGATGCCAAATTGACTTCAGATTCGTATTCAGCGGGTTCGAAAACAACAATAACATGGTCTGATCCAAACATCCACTATTTTTGTGTATCTGTTATTAAAATGTAGCAAATTATGTTTTTACTGTTAAGGTGGTCATATTCCTGGCCGAGAAATAGTGAAATTTTAGGTACTGAAATCTTTAAAAGTAAAACGTGTAGAACGAAAGTAAGCACAAAAATAAAATCCTTGATGTTTTGTTTATTCATTGTTACCATTTAAATTTACTCAAATAAAATAATAACTAAAAAAAGCGCTTGTAAAACATGCGTTTGCTGTTATTCTAACCCCACATTTTAAGAATTATTTTCACGAACTTATAAATAAAAGTAAACAATTTTATATGTAGGACTAAGCAAGTAAATGTTATAAGAATATTTACATGTGGAATTATATATAAAAAAGTTAGTATTTTCGTAGATTTCAGTACCTAAAACCTTGATGGTTTAATCGTTTTTTGCACCTGTTTATTCGTTTTACTGCGGCGTCTTTGAAAATACTCAGGTGGCATGACATAACATTCCTATTATTTGATAAGCTTTAGATTATTCAGTTATTAAATGTTTGAAATTATTTGTCTTTGCGGAAAACACTATTTAAAGAATATGGGGCCCTTAAGATAAATTGTAGATTAGAATTAGATATTTCCTTTAATCTAGAGCTGGAAATTCCCGATTTTTTAAGTTATTATGTAAAAGGTTCAAAATAAAAGCTAATTTGCTACTACTTTTGTGTTACTATTCTTATTTACTGAAAAATAATGTTAAAAAATTCTTTACAATTAGATACTGTTGTCGGGAGGAAAAAATTGCTTAAAATAAATATTTGTCTTGAAAAAGTTTTATCTTTGGTACATAGACCCACCTTGTGTGATACAATAAAAGCTAATAAACAAATGTAATCATATACTAAAGTAATTAAGTTATGATAATAATGATCCAGTAATTATTATTAAATTTATTATATAGTATTATTAAATATGCGTATTAAAATTGTGATAGCAAAATTCAGCGCTATTCAAGTATTTATAAATGCTGGAAGAAAATTAATAAAAGTGTTGGAAAAAGATTAGCAGAATTAGATAATACATAATAATAATGTTGCTAACAAACATGATCACGTATGCAAACGTACAGAAATAAAACAATGACTATTTTAGAAAGGTGGAGTTTAGCTACAATTGCTTTTCTACTTAATCTTAAACATATTACATAGCAATAAATGTATTTGCCTCTAAATTTCATAGTCTGAATCTATCAATTTGTAATAGATTTGGTCCATACACATCGCAATAAATATTATTGGAAATATTCTTGATTCACATAATTGCAATTTTAAATTTTGAATCATCACTTGTCTTTGTATAGTTGCTTTGTTGCTTTAAAATATAATAACATGTTTTTAACAATTAATTTATGCAGATCTGAATCGAATCAAAGTATTAAAGTTCACTAATTACATGCAATTTTATGTTATTTAAAGCAATTTTTAAGGAATTTTTCACTATTCTTACTGGGATCATCCAAAATATAATTCTGTATAAAAAGAAACAGCATTATAAAAATTTGAAATGTATATAGAAAATAGTAAAGGGCTTGAAATAGACCCCTGTGGGATACCATATTGAATAAGTAACGGATCGGCTACTTTGGATTTTAGATGTACCCTTTGAGTTCTAAAATGGGGCTTAAAGTCTCATCAATAAAGCCTCATTTACACCAAACAATAAGCGCTGAAAACATTTTATTGTCCACAGCTGTATCATGTGATATTACAAAGTGCATCGACAAGACGGGATACCATAGCAACATTTTTCAAAAGTTAAATAAGTTTGTTTGAAAAGTATTATTAAGAAAACTAAAAGTTATTCTATTCTCGCTGGCAATTTCCTTGACAAATCTGGTATATTGTAAACATCGTTTTATAAAACACATGGAAACTTGTAACACTTTACGTACTACCGAAGTAGCATACCAGGTGCATTTATTTTTACAATTTTCTGTTTATTTGAACCCAGAAACAGGACTGTGTAAGTCATCAATCAGGATGCAGCCCACGTTTCTCCGACTTTAAGAGTCTGTTTTAGCCAATTTTATTTCGCTCTGACGTGCCAGCGCGATCGTACTTCAAATTTTAAAGGCCCTTTGTAAGGAAATAAACGGCAGTGTCATAAAACTGAATTTTGTAACACATGTCGAGACGGAATAAAATGGATGGAGGCGCCATCTACCAATTATTCTTCTTTTTTCAAGTAAGAGACTATTGCTTTAATAGGATGTTGCTACATGTTCTTAAAACTCTGGTATACAGGGTAATAGTACGTGTTTCTCAATCAAAATATTAATAGGAAAAAAAAAGATTTTTTTAATCAAATAATAATTAGTCGATTTTTTTTATAATTGTTATTCACACCGCCACTGGATAGTGTAAATCGGGCCACCTGGAATTAGCGTGGTAAATTATATCAGTACACTATCAGCGTTGCCAGCTGTTACCTTTTAAAACAATTGGAAAATAAATTAATAATACGAAGTTGATTATTTCAGCGTATTTTTATGTTTTTAATTTTTGTGTGACATTAAAAAGCATGTACACGAATCAAGAAACAGCTGATATGGTTTAAATGTAACTAAAACTAAGACCATAATATGCACCTTATGAGAAATAGATAATAGAATAAATACAACTTCTGTTAAATTGTTTGGAATGTACTTGTATTCCAAATTGTTGTTAAAACGACGAACAAACCGTATTTGCAGAAAAATATCTAAATTTATGTATCTACTTCGAAATGTAGTAGGTAAAATGTCATTAAAAACAGCTTATTATGGTTTTATTCACGCTAATATAACCTATGCTATTCTCGAATGGCGTCGAGCAATTTCTACACAGTCGGAATGTCTTTGCTCATCAGAGAAAAACCATTATAGGCTATTGAATATATGATTTTAAAAGGAACTATGGCGTTCAAGATACTTTATTACATGAATCGTTCAAATGGTCACTTTAGATGAAAAAACCGCGGAGTGCTATTAAATTAAACGGTGGAAATTGGAGATAGGGGTGAAAATTCACCCTTTTCAGTTTTTTAACTGTAGCTTGAAAACGAAGCTAAATTTCGCTATAGTTCATAGGAAAAATTATTTAGACAATTGAATTTCCCATCGAAATAGCTTATTTAAGAAATTTAAAAGGAACATTTTATGCAAACAATCATTAATAAACAATTTGAAAAAAAGAAAAAATTTCTTTTCTGATTTTTTTTACTTTCTTGCCTCTAGTTTTTTTTTGAGTAAAGATAGGTATAGGCATTGATAGAAAAAAAGTAGATAAAATTTCCTTCAAAACAAGAGGTTGTAAAGTATTTTTGGATGAAAATTGACTGATATATGGCCCCTCAAACTTAACCAATTTTTCGATTTTCATTTACCATTACACGTTTTAATTCTCATTTTTTGCAAAAAAGGAAGGAAATAAGACGTTCAAGGATTTTTATCACATGACTTGTTCGAAGGGTCATTAAAAATGAAAAAACCGTGGGGTGCTATTAAATTAGAGGTTTGAGATAGACGATAGGGTGAAAAACTTTTGCAGTTTTTTAAATATAGCACGAAAACGAAGCAAAATTTCGGTATAGTTCATAGGAAAAATTTTGTATAGAATTGAATTTCTCATCGAAATGGCTTATTTAAAAAATGTAAAAGGATATTATACAAAAAATTGTTAATAAACAATTTTAAAGAAAGCAAGAAATAAGATTTTTTTATTTATTTTACCTTTTTAATAAAATAATTTAGTAAAAACTTGAGAATTTAAGAACAATAAAGTTTATTAATAATGTATATACAGTGGATGGAGTTGACAAGAGGAAAAACTCTTTTGTTTTTGACTTTATCGAAAAATGACACTCTTTATAAGAAGTTCTGCCCCTCGAAAAAATAAGACTGTCATACAAAAATCTTACATTAGATATACAGGGTGCTCATAAATTAAAACAACACGAAAATACTAAAGAGAGAAGTACCACTATTTATTATTTTACACAACATTTTTATGAAACAAATCTGTTTATAGCCTCAAATAATGTTCTAATAGAAATTTTAAGTTCAAAATTTCAATTTTTGAGCTGGGAAGTAGCTATACATATAGAGTAAAAGTCATAATTGAAATTTTTATTTTAAAATTTGTATTAGGACATAAAACTTGGACTAATGAAACATTCGTTAAGGCTTTTGGACCAAGAAGGTGAATGTTGCTAGTACTTGGGAAATAAATTTACCGAAATCAGCCATGCTAAACTGAAAGAGAGTATATTAGTCACTAGTGTGACTGTAACGAAGAACGAGATGATTGATTCCACCAAGTTTTGAAGGAAATGGAAAGAAGGTGGTCGCGGTGAGAGGAACATAATTATTATAAAGAATTACTTTTGTATGTTGAAAAGAGAATGCAAGGTTAGAGGAAAAAAGAGAAAGAACCTACTTTCGAAAACAAAAGAGTATATTCATGAGACACCTTCTTTAACACTGTAAAAAAAATCACTCAGTTTCACTCAATTTTACTCAATAATGTATCACTTGTCCAGCACTACACGCCATATACTACGCCATGAGATGGGGACGATGGGAATAGACAAAGACAACGCACGACAACCATAGAATGAGGTGCGGTCCCTCAATAATGAGGGCATTTACTCCGATTTAGATACAATTGTACCAAATAAATGTTTATCTGGAGAATTTATTTAACGGGTACTTATATTTGAGTGAAACTACTCAGTTTTAGTTCAAACATTACCGCAAATAGTAAAATTATCAAAATCCTCAGTATTGAGTAAAATGTACTGTTCACTCACGCCGATTTTATTACAGTGTAAACACTTTCTATGTTAAGATGAATTATTAAGTAAATAAATAAATAAATACATTCGCAATTTTTTGTTAACTAAATCATTTATTTATTGTTTTTTATATAGTCTTTAATAATATAGAGTTATTCTTAAAAAACTTCTTAAAGTTTGACGTTATACTTGCCTTGCTGATTATTATAGAGAAAAGGACGTCGTACGTAGGTAATTCAATTCCAGATATTCCAGGATTTCTAGCACGTACTTACACTTATCAACTTGTTCATGGCGTTTTTTCAGTTCCCCGACTCTCTCCCACGACGAAGTTGAAGGAGACTTGTTCCAATCTAAAATATAAAAACGTTATGCCCGAGACAGACACTCGCAATTTTTTTCACTCGTCTCTTCGGTCCTTATGGCAGGGTAACTGTCAGGAACCGTTACGGTTCTCGAGACGCTTCACCGGAGGTAACATAAATAATCAAGGGAAGTCCCAAGGGACCCCGTCAGGGACACCAGCACATCAAATGGTCCCCTATAATGTTCTCTTCATTTGTAAGAAGGTAAATATTTAAGGTACTGGGACCACACTGAGAAAAAAGGAAAGAGAAAATAATATATAT